>NW_026576343.1:0-116832 GCF_028641065.1 Leucoraja erinaceus
CAATTTTTTTTAATGTAAAACGCACCTCCTCCAGCAGGTTCCCCCTCAATGTGGTGTCCCCTAAACTTCAGTCCCTTAATTCTCCATGTCCCGTCCCCTTTGTTTGATCTGCCCTACGCGCGATGGGAAAAGCTTTGCGCCACGTCAACCTGTGTTCTTAGCCCCCCTCATCATGTTTAAAGAACCGCCTATCAGTCCCCCCTGTGTGAACCTTCTGGCGCCGTCCAAGAATTAAGCCCTACTGTTGCAAAAACCTTTCTCGTGAACCTGGGATTGGCAGGCTGAAACGCCTAGGCAACATCGAGTAAAATAATCTCCTCTGTACGCTCGCCTCTGATTTTTGTTTTCATCTTCCTATGAATGTAGCACCAAATTGTCACCATAACCCCAGAATTGGCTCACCAATGCCTTGTACAATTTTAACATTACATCCCACTTCTCTCCTCAAACCTGTTTTGTTTAAAATCAGAAGTTAGTTCAAGCCCATACCACGAGAAAGCCGCTATGAATTCGCCACAGGGTTCATCTTCACAGCATGAGATGCCGCCAAGCTCCCAAGTCGATATGACCTGGCCGAACTAAATGCCCGTGCGGGTCTCGCCTGCTCCAACCACTGGAAGACGTGATATAAAGATTGGCCGGTGTCAAGACTGGGGACAGCAGATAACTTCAGCCGCCTACCATGTGGCAGTGTGGTTATACCAATGCCTTGATTAACTTCAGTAGACAACATCTACGTACTGCCCGAATACGGTCATTGTCTACCTTGTCAACCCTGCTCAAAATCGTAATTTGTATCGTTTCTTCGCTTTCAGCGTACTACCTGTCCTTAATTTTCCCTTTCCCAATGAGATAACCCATCCGGAGATGTGGCTTGCCCATAATTTCTCAGACACTGACCTGTCGCGCCTACGTGGCCTTTATTTCCTGGAATTCTCCCACCGTCCCTCGTAAATAAAGAGGAAAAGCTCTCTAACTACTCGCTATGACTTCTCTCTTCGGGGCGCGCCTGTGGCCGGAGACGCATACATCTCTCATCAAGGCGACGGCATCAAAAAAAAAAAATTATCGCCTCTTCCCTCTGGCCCAATAAACTTTATGATCCATCTGTTCCTCGGGAGTTACCGAGCTCCACTGCACCATTTAAGCTCAACGCTGTCCTCGCACATCAGTAGGTCTATACACTGCTCACAGAGTCCTCTATATCCAAAAATACACAAAACAAAGCCGTGAAAACATATGCAAAGAAATGTTGTGTGCCTCGTCGCAGTCTTCAGGCCGCTTCAAGCCCGAAATAGATAATTTACCCTTGGACTTGCCCACCAAATTACATTCCCACGGTAATTTGCTTGTAATATAGGTAGTAAATTTTTCGGGTTGGCTACGTTACCTTCTCCGCTCAAGTAATGGGGCTTCGCTACCAAGTTTTGAGAACTTAAACCCGCCCTATTTGATGTTGCGTCTTCCCCTTCCTTTCGTAATACACATAGTCCCGGTCTTTATCCTTCCATGCGCTTTCCTTTAACAGTGTAACCAAATTTAGCAGACTTAGTATCTTCATCCACAGTTCCATTTCTTTGCCGCATTTTCCTAATCGGCCTAACTGGAACTGGCCGTTTCTTTGGATTCGAAAATGATCCCCATCATTTAAACAACTTCCACGTCCAGAATGCGTTTCGCATAGCCAATGCATTTTGTTGGTGCATTTGTCCGGTGTAATGGCCGCATGTTTGTTCCCCCCCGGTTTAGGTACTAATCACAATCGATTGGGCCTTGCTAACAGTGTCAGTTTAAAACGAAAGGAAATTGATTAAAACATCGAAACATGAACGACCTTCCGCGAACAAAGGACATCGAGGGCAGTCCGATTCGAGCCGGCACCCGCCGTTCATTGTGTCATTGCGTGAATCGTCCCCTTCAATACCCTTGCCGGCCTCCCCCCTAGCCTTTGATTCCACCAGCGCTCCGCTATAGCTCCCATCCTAACGCTCCTCGGTAAAATCCATCCAGTCAATAATTGCCTATCCGCTTACCCTCTGTGCAGGGAATTTCACAAATCCCAATTCGCTGGTGACCTTTTTTTTTCTCACCGTCATCCGGCAATCGCCTAAGAATCTAAGAAGACTGGAACTGACTTCGTCCCTTGGAACCTTTTTCCTTGAAGTCTAGCCTTTCCAGTCCTTCTATTTTGTTATTCTGTTGTCTGTAAAACCCCCCTCAATCCTTCTTAAACGCCATTTAACAGAACAGCCCTAGTCCTTTTTCGATTTTCTTCTATGACATACCCGGCATCCCTGGGATCACAATCCGTGACATCCTGCCTCATCACAAAGGATGTCTTGCCTCAATTAGGTACCCAAACTGGCACACAAGATTCAGATGTGGTCTATATTACCAAGCCTAGACAATACAGAAGCACCTCCCTACTCCTATCTGAAATCCTCTTGGTATAAGGCCGAATCATTCCATTGCGTCTTCAACTGCCGCTGTATCTGCACGACAACTTTCAGTGACCGGTTTCCAAGGACTCCCATGTCTCGCTGCCCTCCCCCCTTACTTCCCTAACCCATTGAGAATAGCCCCGCCCTCCTTATTTTTTGCCACCCAAGGTGGATAACCTCACATTGTATCTATATTAAACTGCATTGCCCGCATTAATTCTCTTCCTGCCCCACATCACGCAAACCTGTCTCAGCTCACCCTGCAATTCTCCTAACCTACCTCTCTTCAACAGTTCACACTGCCACCAGCTTTGCGTCATCCGCAAAACTTGCTCAGGTTGCTATGTGTCTATGTTTTCTACAGTTGCTATGAACCAACACCGAGCCTTCACGAACCAACACCTCGCCCCTGAATCCCATATGGCCACGTGTGCTATCATTCAGATCTCGTCCTTGAATTCAATGCTTCAAAGGCTAAGGACATAGGAAGAAATACTTCTATAAAATACCGACAAGCCTACCCAATCTAAGACATGGTCACGCCAGCGACGACAAAGGAAACATTCTCAAGTTGCGGGATGTTAACAATCCACGCTTTAATAAAGTTGAGAAGCATGAGAAATAAACAGTAATTTCACATAGATCGCAAATGCATTCAGCTAAGAGCAAAAGGAAAAATTAATAATCAAGCCGGCCCACCCCCACACAACCCATACTGACATGAGATACACTAATCCTTTTACTCGCGGTATGAGAAGCTACAAAGATTATCGTCTTTAATATGGTCCCAGCAATCTTACGTGACCGATCTTTGTCAGGCTTGTAGCTGGTCATTAATATCCCCTTTAAACTCGGGACGCCCAGAGCAGCGTCAAACTGCGGCCGCGGGACGGCTCCGCTCCCGACCCACGAGGGGTGCCCTTCGACCACGCTGTTAGGAGCCACTCGACCATTCTATTCCTTCGCGGTATGGGGGCGGGGGCGGGGGGGTACTGTGAAATCATCTGTACCCAGATTACTTATGTCGAATCAGTCAGTGTAGTGGGCTATCACGTGAGTCATGGGCTAGGGGGAGTGTCCTGCTAATTAAGTTTGACTATCACCCTTGGAGATCCCGGCGATCGTCAAACAGGTTAGCTGAGCCCAAGGAGAACAACCTCGCTCAGCAACAGCAGCAATGAAAATTATGTTAGCGTCGACCAACTGTTAAAGTGAATAAAATTCCACTGTGGACTTGCCTGAGTCTGGCCTTAGGCTGCCCACGGTGGTGCTGGCTACAAAACCATAGTTCATCTGAAAAATTCATAGATAATTGAACATTAACCCTATCATCTGAATTAAGGATTATTGAGTCCCGGTAGGAGGCGACTTTCGTGCCCAGCAGCGGCCTCTAGCAGCCCGGTGCCGCGTGCCGCGTTTTTTTTATTATTTTTTGTTCCTTGTTTATATGTAGGTTTTGTTATCACTTTTATTTGGGAGGGTGTGTGTGGGGGTTGGTGGGGGTGGGGTGGGGAGGGAGGGGGAATAGCTAAATGATCTCCCTGCACGTTCATTATCCGACCTGTCTGTCGGGCTCCGTTGTAGGTGGATCTGCAAAGAGGAGCGGCTCAACAGAAGAAGCCGGGGACTATGGTGCGGCAATTCATCTCACCGCGCGGAGGGCGAGTAGGAGAGGGTCTAAGACTTGGCTGGAGCGCATGTTTGAACTGAACTGCTGCTGAGCTCTGCTGTCGACTTAGGAGGCGGCACTGCGGTGTCTTCGGATCAGTAGCTAGGTTTTATGGGATCGCAACCTAAATGGGTTCCCTGGAGGGAGACCGCTTGTCAGGCCGGCGCTCCGGCAAAGGCGGCTCTACTCCCTCCCGCAGTGCGGGTGTCGAAGAGCTAATGCCTCCGCCGTTGGCCTTCTCACATTCAAGTCACCGCGCGGCTTTGAATGGCCGCGGGACTCTCGATGCGCAGCCGGGGGGCCTCCAACATCCAAGTGACGGTGTGCGACCTTGCATCACTGCTTTAGTGGCTGTTAATGAAGGCGGGACAATCAACCACGCTTAGCGGTGGCTTTGACTTTGGACTAGACTCCCGGGTACCGGGGAGAGGCAGGGGAGAGATGTTCCCTGTTTTGCCTTCCCATTAAATGGCATCCTCGATGTGCCGGTAAACCATCTTTCCTTTCTTTGAAGCTGACATTGCGGAGCTATGGGTACGTTGTGTTGGGATTACACCCACGGCATTTCGTTACACAGTGCAAAGGAATGACCCAGACGGCTGTCAATTGCCTATCCCTCCTGCATTACCCTGGCAAGGTCCTGACGCCATGAATAGAGTAACAGGCTTTCGTCTCACTCATCCAGCAGTCCTGGGCTGACATGGACATCCCCGTCGAGACAGCTGAATCTGCCGATGACCCGGTTATGTCCTTTGCCCACAAGTTTTCCTAGATTTGCGACCTGCCCTCCAACCGACATAGTTGGAGCGGGCTCGGTTTTTCTGCACGGAAAGGTTTGAGCCATTTGGGAAAAGGGCTGCAGAAGATGGCAGAGTCGTTTGGTTGCTGTCTAAATGTGAGGTGCTACCCCTTGGCAGGACAAATCAAAATAGGACGTACATGGTAAATGGTAGGGAATTGAAAAATACAGTTGAACAGAGGGATCTGGGTATAACCGTGCATAGTTCCTTGAAGGTGGAATCTCATATAGTAGGGTGGTAAAGAAAGCTTTTGGTATGCTAGCCTTTATAAATCAGAGCATTGAGTATAGAAGCTGGGATGTAATGTTAAAATTGTACAAGGCATTGGTGAGACCAAATCTGGAGTATGGGGTACAATTTTGGTCGCCAAATTATAGGAAGGATGTCAACAAAATAGAGAGAGTACAGAGGAGATTTACTAGAATGTTGCCTGGGTTTCAACAACTAAGTTACAGAGATAGGTTGAATAAGTTAGGTCTTTATTCTCTGGAGCGCAGAAGGTTAAGGGGGGACCTGATAGAGGTCTTTAAAATGATGAGAGGGATAGACAGAGTTGTTGTGGACAAGCTTTTCCCTTTGAGAGAATAGGGAAGATTCAAACAAGAGGACATGACTTCAGAATTAAGTGACAGAAGTTTAGGGGTAATATGAGGGGGAACTTCTTTACGCAGAGAGTGGTGGCGGTGTGGAATGAGCTCCCAGTGGAAGTGGTGGAGGCAGGTTCATTGGTATCATTTAAACATAAATTGGATAGGCATATTGAATGAGAAGGAATGGAGGGGTTATGTTACGAAGGGCATCAGGTGGGACTAAGGGGAAAAAATTTGTGTCGGCATGGACTTAGGTAGGGCCTATATGGCCTGTTTCGTTGCTTGTACTTGTGATAATGGTTATAAGTGGAAGCAACAGCCGGATGAAACCTGTCCGATGTTTTCCTCGCTGTACCTGCGCTACCTGGGCTGCAGTCCACGGGTGCCGTAATTGAGACTATGTGCGACCAGCTCAACCAGGGACATTCTCGTGTACTGGCAATGTTGTACCATAAATTGCGTGCTGATTTGCTGCAAAACGTCCTTACCTGACCCTGACTCAGGCAATCATGCCTGCCGCTATCGCCGCAGCGGTAACTCCTACACATGGACTGAGGGGATGCTGGACAGCCGCGCCGTACATTCTTGACTGTCTGTGCATGGCCACGTCGTATGCAGAGAGCAAACTTTTTGGCCCTCCAATCGGCCCGCTCGGACATCTCGAGACCCGCGGTCTCAAAAGTGTCCCTATTTGTACCTATGTCCACCCCATTCAGGTCCCAGTTCCCGGCTCTTGAAAATCCTGCAATTTCTTGCCAGAAAAATGAACGTCACTATGGCAGCTGCCGGCCGATCCCGTGGTAATGTGCCATCAACTCCAGGCGATCCTAAACCCACCGTCGCAATTGATAGTGAGATGTATTTCTCAGTCTCCCTTCTGTCGAACACTAGCCCCCCGACTCTGAGTCTCTGATATTCTCATGGGAGAGGCAAGGTGTTTTACGAACAGTCACTGTCACAGCCGCATCATCGCCTCCCCGATCCTTCTGTGGCTCATTACGGTGAACAACAATTCATTCTCCTGCTACGCTAGGTATCGGGTGCGCAAAGGTCAACGTTCATGGTCAACAATCGCGTTTCTGCCAAATAAGGAATAATGAACTGTTGACCTGCTGATCGCTCCTGTTTTGCGTGCCTATGGGGACGAGGGAGCTAACACCTGTGTGGCGGGCCGCCCTTCCACTGGTTTGCGTCTGCACAATCATTCCGTGACCCGGCGTTCTTTATTCTGGATTGGCGACTGTGTCCCTTTACTGAGCAACCAGACCTGCCAGAACTCGGTCTGGTTATCTTTCGACCGCACGGTCCACTAGGTACAGCTGATATGGATTGCCCTATCTGAGTATTCTGACCTTTTCCCGACGACAAGCTGTGAAAGCTGCCGCTGGTGTATAGAAAATTGTGACTGACCCCTCTACCCTCCGTGGTGCCTGTGATCCCACGCCCACACTGAGTGTTGTTCGCCAGGAAGGGCAGGTGTAGGCTATGCTGTAAGGATATGGTTGAACATGGGAGTGCTTGCATCAGTCAGCGAGCCCACCGATGGGGTCTCCACCATGGTTCGTGCCACTATGAATAGACGTACAATGAGATACGGGTTGTGCATCAACCCCCATGACTTGTGACTTGGCTGATCAATAGCGCACTACCCGATGAAAGGACCGTGAAAGTTGCCGTCCATGTCGGACAAGCCACGGTGTTTTCCCGTCCCTCAATGCCAGTAGTTTCATTTTTGGGGGCATACGCCCTGGGGGGGGACAAACGCTCCTGGCTGTCTGCTTCAATCGGGATTCGGTACAAACCCTGCGGCATGTTTGGAGAGGGTGTTCGGTGTTGCGGCTGAAACGTTCGGCATTCACCGTCCGGCTAGGAGGGTATGTCTCAGGTCGCTCCATGTAGCAACTGAACTGTTGGCAGGTCTGGCCTGTTCTATTTACGTGGTGGACATTCTGGTCTACGGCATCTATGTGGCTGAGCATGGACCGCAACCTCGCGCAGAATCCTGGACCGCGCATGGGCAGCATCAATCTCAAGCTGAACCCTCCAAAATGCCGGTTTTCCGGTTACCTGCGGTCCCGTATGTGGGCCGCATTTTTTACGGCCCACGGGTTGAAAGCCCAACACGCGCAAAGACCAAACGCCATCTCCGATACTGCCCTGCCTCCTACTGATGTTGCCAGTCCTACAGCGCTTCGCTGGTCATGGGATCAACTACGCTGGGCCAGTTTTAATCCCTGATCTCGCTCCCCGGTCCGGTGTGCGAGTATGAGGGCTCACCCTCCCTAAGAAGACAGCCCTTACTCAACATATGGACCTGATGCGCCTGGTCCTTGTTCCCACAGCACCATCAGGCTTTCTGACCTACGGAATGAAGAAGCTGATCGTACATACCCACTCTGAGTTTTTTTTTTCTTGTTATTTACATCATCCTGTTTGTGGTTAGTGTCGACGCTCTCTTGTTTTGGTCTGGTGCTGCTTGCCTGCAGCCGCAATGAGGATGGTGTCACTGTCAGCCGGTCTCCTATGCCCTATGACCATGATGGACACTGATCAGCGCTACGCGCAGATAGCGAAGATGCTGCTGTCAATTGTTGTTCGCTTGGTTCATAAGTTTAAAGACTTCCTCTTTGGCAACAGACCTGTTCACATGGTAGACGGGAACCATCCACTATGCCCTGGTGACGATCCTAAACATGCCCATCCACAGCACTCCACCGTCCAGCTACAGCGGATGATGCTGCAGCTCCAGGGGTTGACTTTAAAATCGTCATAGATGGTCAGTGCTGAGATTGCATGTGCTGACTCGCTGTCCCGGGCCTCCTGGACCTCATGCTGTACTCGATCACCACCTTCAAGCACGAGTGACTCCACAGGTGCTGAACGTGAACTTCGTCCCTTCCAAGCAGGCTCCTATCCGCCTGGTTTAGCACATTCTGGCACCATCAACCCGCCATAACGATCCCTGTGATTCTCCAACAGCTGGCCGCTTGTCTCAGGTGTGGATGCCTGTCTAACGGCAATGACTTCTGTTTACCTTGCTCGTGTCTCTCATCTAATACTGGGGGTGCCCCTTCTTCCTGGTTCATTGATGAGCGGTGGGGGGACTGCGGTCGAATGTTATTATCGCAGGGCCACAAGGTGGTCGTCCCCCGGCACCCAGCGACAATCCGGGGGCGCGAGCGTGACACAAGCTGCGAGGAGTGTCTCACAGGGGGCTAAGTCCATGTGTCACCGTGACTGCGGCCAGGCGACCATGTTCCTCTGAGTGCCCGCTCAAGGGGCATCCGGGCCGCCAACCTCTCGCAGGCCCAAATAGTACTATTGGCCGGCATGGCCGAAGTACATCAAGGCAGAGTGGCCTCACGCCGCTCCGGACCTGCAACTCTCTTGCCCCGCATCAGCAGCGAGAGCCGCTGCTACAACAGCCTGCCCCTGACATGCCTTGGTCATCGCTGGCTGCCGACATTTTTGAATGGCATGGGAAGCACTACCTCGTGTTAGTAGATTCTTACCCAAGCTGGTTTGAGGTGGACCTTCTCCCTGCCATCAACTCGGAGATGGTCATCAGCAGCAGCTCACGATGACACTTCGCCACGTTTGGTTCTCCCGTTCGGTTGCAGACTGACAACGGCCGGTAATTTACTAGTGCTGAGTTTAAAGCTTTCGCTGCAGTGTAAGTTGAACTTCAATCACTACCACGAGCAGCCCTGAGTACCCGCAGAGCAATGGATTGGCTGAGCCGTGCTGTGCGGTGCGCAGTGCAAAGCACCTGCTTAACAATCCTATCTCTCGAATGGTGATTTCTACCAGGGTCTGTTGAACCTTCGGAATATCTCCAGGGACAGTACCAAGCGATCCCCTGCCCAATGGCTCATGTCCCGCATTATTCGCCCTCCGATGCCGATCGCCCAGCAATCCTTGGTGCCCAGGGTCCTACAGCCTGCTGATAAGTAGCCGCCAGCACCTGTTTTTTTTTTTTGTTTTTTTTTTATAGTTACAAAATTTTATTCAGTTATTAAAAAATAATACTTACACTACAATAAAACAAGCCAGAACCCACCACCATAAATACAATACAGGTGCACAACCTTTTATCCGACGATCCAAATAATGAAAACCTCCGAATAGCGACATTTTTTCGGTCCTTGAAGAAAGGTCCTTGAAAACGTTCACTGAGGGCGGCCCGCAGAGGTGACAGCGGAACCTCCGGTCGGTCCTCGAAGAAAGGGGAAACTAAATCCCCATTCATAAAAGAGAAGATGAGGGTATATTGCGCGGGAGGGTTAATAATTGACAATATGCTGCTGCCTGCCCACTGAGTTAAAAAGTTCCCACGGTAGACTCACAATACACAGTGTATCGTGAGTCTTGCGTGCAAACCTTTTAACAGCGTGCAGGCAGCAGTAGATTGTCGCTCCCTTCAGTTTCACCCCACCTACACCCCTCTGCTGCCCGGCCATGTGTGTGACCCCTTCCCTCCCCTCTCCAGCTCCCCGCTCATTGCACCGGCGCGGGGGCTTTGTACTGTCTTCACGTCGCGATGCTAGCAGCACAGTGCCAGTCACCGGAGACGTCAGGACCAACGGAACACCGACCCCCACGGAGATCCCAGATCAGCAACTCCAGCCCAGCCCCATTCCAACTCCAGAAGAATACGCTCCCCGTATGGGCAGAAGCTGATGGTGTGCAAGAATAACGTCTTGTTCTTGGGGTGGCGCAGCTCGGGCTGTGGGCGAATTGCCACTTGTCGCCATAGTGGCCCATCGGGGAGCTGATTCCTCTGGAGTTGGAGGGGGAGGGGGGTATTGTGCTGTTTGATCGCCCCCTACTATTCCAGGGACAGGGAGACAGGACGTTCACCGAGGGCGGCCCGCAGAGGTGACAGCGGAACCTCCGGTCGGTCCTGGAAGAAAGGGGTAACTAAATCCCCATTCATAAAAGAGAAGGTGAGGTAAATTGCGCGGGAGGGTTAATAATTGACAATATGCTGCTGTCTGCCCGCTGAGTTAAAAAGTTCCCACGGTAGACACGATACACAGTGTAGGCAGCAGCAGATTGTCGCTCCCTTCAGTTTCACCCCACCTACACCCCTCTGCTTCCCGGCCATGTGTATGACCCCTTCCCTCCCCTCTCCAGCTCCCCGCTCATTGCACCAGCGCGGGGGCTTTGTACTGTCTTCAAGTCGGCGATGGCTGCCAGCAGGCGCAGTCGTCTTTCTTACAGTTAGGCTGTCTTCCCAACCAATTGTTCAAGCGCTTTTGATTGCAACATGCGCCTTAATTTAGTTCAACAAAGAAACTGACAACTTACTAAAGAACCTTCAGGAGACGTCAGGACCAATTGGACATCGACCACCAGGCCCACCGCAAGCACGGAGAACCCAGAGACCACAGCAGCCAACAGCATCCCAGCCCAGTCCACTACAGAGGAACATGGGTTGCGGATGACGGGGCGCAGCTCGGGGCGTCGTAGGGCCCATCGGGGAGCGGGTTCCTGTTGGTCCTGACGTCTCCGGCCACCTGCTATCCTCCGGGAACTGTACCGCCCTTGCAGGAGAGAGGGGTTGTTTGCAGTTGCAGAGGGAGGGGGCAAGGGCGGTACAGTTCCCAGTCTCAGCTCCAGTCCAGGGGGGTGGCCGGAGACGTCAGGCCCAACAGGACACCAACCCCCCAGGCCCACTGCAAGCACGGAGATCCCAGAGACCCACAGCCAGCAGCAACTCCAGCCCCGCCCCGCTCCAACTCCAGGGGAACACGTTAGGGCAGAAGCTGATGGTGTGCAAGGTGCGTCTTGTTCTTGGGGTGGCGGATGAGGGGGCGCAGCTCGGGCTGTGGGCGAACTGCCACTTGTCGCCGTAGCGGCCCATCGGGGAGAGGATTCCTCTGGAGTTGGAGGAGGAGGGTGTATTGTGCTGTTTGATCGCCCACTGCTATCCCAGGGACAGGAAGACACAGAGACACAGCGGCTTTTTAGATTGGTGGGCAATCACTTCCAAAGTTCTGCCCACACAGTCAGTACACCTCTCCTACACTGCATTTCATACAAACATTTATTCTGCAGAAAAAACGACATTGAAGACTCAACTTGCGACCGAGTAACTGCCGGGATCAAGGCGCAAACTCGCGACCTTGCGGATATTAGCCGAACACTCTACCACTGAGCCAGCCATTAAAGTCTACGCTAAAAAATTTCCATTCCCAAGACCGACAAATTCTGAATTACGAAAAGTGTCTGGTCCCAAGGCTTTCGGATAAAAGGTTTGTGCACCTGTACAAACTATATCCATAATAAACTATTATACAATTATGATACCATCCTTATTGAGGATACATTCAACACCCTGCGGAGCCCAGCGGTCACGGAACTCCCTCATGGTGCCCACCAGACAGGGCATATTCCCCTTTCTATCCCACCCGGGCACGGATGTAACCCCGGAAAAGGGGCAGGCAGCTGGCCCGGGTAGAGCCCTCCGCCGCCTGCCGCCGTGACTCGCGGATGGCCAGCTTGGCCAGGCCCAGGAGCAACCCAACCAGGACATCTTCAGCCCTACGCTCTCCCCTACGCACAGGGTGTCCAAAGATGAGGATGGTGGGTGAAAAATGCAGCCAGAAGGCAAGGAGCAGCCCTTCCGCCAGCCACCTGTTGGCGGGTCAACGAGACTAAACCACCTCCTGCTGTTCCTTATTCCCCTCCATCGCGTGTTGAGCCCCCCTCCAATAACCTACCCTCTGCCCGCTGCATGCCACGCTCGGTTCGCGTGCCTCGGTCTCCTCCCTCTGCTCTTCCTGGTTTTGCCTCTCCGACCCGCTCGCCCCCTGCCAGTCCCTCTCTCTCTCCGACTTCTGATCATTCTACCCCTTCTGTTTCACCTGGTTCACCTGTGTCTCCCAGTTCTCCTTTCAAGCTGGGGTCCCCGCATGCCTTTTCCCTCCCTCCTGTTCCTGTTCCCGTTCCTCCTCCTCCTCTTCTTTCGGGTTGGGGAGGGGAGGGTGCTGTGCGCACACGTCGCTCGGGTCGGATTGTCAAAACCTCCGGCTCGATACGGAAAACTTCGCTTAGCTTTGCAGGTCCTGTATAATTAACCTGCTATTATTGTAACTTTGTTTAAATTGTAAGGGAAAGGATGTAGATGGTTTATGCATGCAACCTATAATGCAGTTACCTCATCACCATTAACACGCCCCATCATATCAGTATAACTATGATATCCTCCCCTTGCTTCCCCCCATTTTGGTCCCGGTATGCCTGTAGGCTGGATGCAGCCAGTGCTGGGACGTGTGTACCATGTGCTTTAGTAAAGTAAGTGTCAGACTAAGCACCTTTACAGGATCGCTAGTCATTCTTCTAAAGTTTTGTGACATCAGGCAAGTTTGATCGAAACGGTTCATCTGAAATATCTGCGATCCCATATGTCCATTCGAATCGTTCGTTGCTACCCAATTGGCAAGTCCATTTTTCAAGAGTAACCAGAAAGCGATATACTGGACATAACATAGAACTGTACTGCCGAGGAACAGGCCGTTCGGTGCATAATGTTCGGGCCGAACAGTATGCCAAATTAATCTAACCTCCCTTCCAGCACGTGAACCAGATCACTCCAATCCATACATATTCAAGACCCAATCTAAAGTCTCTTAAAATGCACCAATTTAATCTGCCTCTACAGCGACCCTTTCAACGCATCCCACGTAGCATTCATCCACTTTGTAAGCAACCCTGCTCCTCACAACATTTAAGTGCTGGAGCAGAATTAGGCCATTCGGCCCATCAAGTCTTGTCTGCCATTGAGTCATTGGTGATCTATCTCCCCCTCCTAACACTCATGCCCTTTTCCCATAACACCTGACACCACAACTAATCTATCTATCTCTGTCTTAAACAAATACATCGACTTCGCCTCCACAGCCTTCTGTAACAAAGGCTATGACAGATTCACCAGTCTCCGACTGAATATATTTCTCCTCGTTTCAATTCCACTATGCATATTCTTCACTGCCGATGACCTACGAAACACAAAACACAAGAGCTAATTCCCGCTAATATTGACAACATTCTGATAACATCCATTTCCTCAAAGAGACCATATCCTGCCTGCAATGGAGCGACCAGAGATACACACTACAGTTTCTCTGTCCAACTGTTCTTTATTGCCACGCACACCAGTGAAATTCGATTTACTATACAGTCATACCAGAAAAAAAAGCAACAAGCCACACAACTTCATAAAAGTTAACATAAATATCCACCATAGCGGATTCCCCACATTCCTCATTGTGACGGTAGGCAATAGCCATATAACATATAACCATATAACAATTACAGCACGGAACAGGCCATCTCGGCCCTACAAGTCCGTGCCGAACAACTTTTTTTCCCTTAGTCCCACCTGCCTGCACTCATACCATAACCCTCCATTCCCTTCTCATCCATATGCCTATCCAATTTATTTTTAAATGATACCAATGAACCTGCCTCCACCACTTCCACTGGAAGCTCATTCCACACCGCTACCACTCTCTGAGTAAAGAAGTTCCCCCTCATATTACCCCTAAATTTCTGTCCATTAATTCTGAAGTCATGTCCTCTTGTTTGAATCTTCCCTATTCTCAAAGGGAAAAGCTTGTCCACATCAACTCTGTCTATCCCTCTCATCATTTTAAAGACCTCTATCAAGTCCCCCCTTAACCTTCTGCGCTGCAGAGAATAAAGACCTAACTTATTCAACCTATCTCTGTAACTTAGTTGTTGAAACCCAGGCAACATTCTAGTAAATCTCCTCTGTAGTCTCTCTATTTTGTTGACATCCTTCCTATAATTGGGCGACCAAAATTGTACACCATACTCCAAATTTAGTCTCACCAATGCCTTGTACAATTTTAACATTACATCCCAGCTTCTATACTCAATGCTCTGATTTATAAAGGCTAGCATACCAAAAGCTTTCTTTACCACCCTATCTATATGAGATTCCACCTTCAAGGAACTATGCTCGGTTATACCCAGATCCCTCTGTTCAACTGTATTCTTCAATTCCCTACCATTTACCATGTACGTCCTATTTTGATTTGTCCTGCCAAGGTATAGCACCTCACATTTATCAGCATTAAACTCCATCTGCCATCTTTCAGCCCATTTTTCCAAATGGCCTAAATCACTCTGTAGACTTTGGAAATCCTCTTCATTATCCACAACACCCCCCATCTTGGTATCATCTGCATACTTACTAACCCAATTTACCACACCTTCATCCAGATCATTGATGTACATGACAAACAACAAAGGACCCAACACAGATCCCTGAGGCACCCCACTAGTCACCTGCCTCCAACCCGATAAACAGCCATCCACCATTACCCTCTGGCTTCTCCCATTCAGCCACTGTTGAATCCAACTTGCTATTCATTTATACCCAACAGTTGAACCTTCTTAACCAACCTTCCATGAGGAACCTTGTCAAAGGCCTTACTAAAGTCCATATAGACAACATCCACTGCATTACCCTCGTCAATTTCCCTAGTAACCTCTTCAAAAAATTCAAGATTAGTTAAACATGACCTTTCAGGCACAAATCCATGTTGACTGTTCCTAATCAGACCCTGTTTATCCAGATGCTTATATATATTGTCTCTAAGTATCTTTTCCATTCATTTGCCCACCACTGAAGTCAAACTAACAGGTCTATAATTGCTAGGTTTACTCTTAGAACCCTTTTTAAACAATGGAACAACATGCGCAGTACGCCAATCCCCGGGGACTATTCCCGTTTCTAATGACAGTTGAAATATTTCTGTCATAGCCCCGGCTATTTCTACACTAACTTCCCTCAATGTCCTAGGGAACATCCTGTCCGAACCTGGAGACTTATCCACTTTTATATTTCTCAAAAGTGTCAGTATTTCTTTTACTTTGAACCTCATAGTATCCATAGCTACTCCACTAGTTTCCCTTACCTCACATAATTCAATATCCTTCTCCTTGGTGAATACCGAAGAAAAAAAATTGTTCAATATCTCCCCATCTCTTTTGGCTCTGCAGATAGCTGTCCACTCTGTCTCTCCAATGGACCAATTTTATCCCTCATTATCCTTTTGCTATTAATATAGCTGTAGAAACCCTTTGGATTTACTTTCACCTTACTTGCCAAAGCAACCTCATATCTTCTTTTAGCTTTTCTAATTTCTTTCTTAAGATTCTTTTTTACATTCCTTATACTCCTCAAGCACTTCATTTACTTCATGCTGCCTATAATTATTGTAGTTCTCCCTCTTTTTGTGAACAACATGTCCAATTTCCCTTGAAAACCAGGGCTCTTTCCAATTTTTACTGTTTCCTTTCAACCGAACAGGAACATAAAGATTCTGTACTCTTAAAATTTCACCTTTAAATGTCCTTCATTTCTCTTCTACATCTTTCCCATAAAACAAAATGTCCCAGTTTACTACTTTTAAATCATCTCGCATCTCATCAAAATTAGCCTTTCTCCAATCAAAAATCTCAACCCTAGGTCTATTTCTGGTAGACAATAAAGTCTAATCTTTTTCCCCACTTTATTCTTGAAGCCTCCGCAGTCGGGGCGATCGAAGCTCCCGCAGCCGGCGATCGAAGCCCCCGCGTCGGGACGGCTGAAGCCTCCGCGTCGGGGCGGTGGAAGCTCCCACAATCGGGGCGGTTGAAAAGCGGATTGGGGCTCCCGAAGTCGGTCACTAACCAGGGACAGCGAGCTCTATGATGTTAATGTCCGCAGTTTCCCGCGCTTGGACCTTCGAGGTCCCCGGCAAGGACCGCCAGCTCCACGATATTAAATACTGCACGCTTTCCGCGGTTGCAGTTCCCAAAGTTAATTTCCTTTCAAAAGGCCGCCAACTCCTCGATGTTAGGCCGCAGTGCGGACCCCCAATAACCCCCACCCCAACGCCGTCCCCCTTCCCAACAGCACCACATAATACAACGATAAAAAACACTTAACATACATTTAACACAATGTAAAAAACAACAACAAATGTAAAGGACGAGACGACCTTTTGGCGAGGCAGCTATCACGTCGCCACCTGGTGTATTTGTAAGTGCTTGACCATATAAGCATATAACTATTACAGCACGGAAAACCCTTAATTCTCATGTCATGTCCTCTTGTTTGAATCTTCCCTACTCTCAGTGGGAAAAGCTTTTCCACGTCAACTCTGTCTATCCCTCTCATCATTTTAAAGACCTCTATCAAGTCCCCCCTTAACCTTCTGCAATCCAAACAATAAAGCCCTAACTTGTTCAACCTCTCTCTGTAACTTAGTTGCTGAAACCCAGGCAACATTCTAGTAAATCTCCTCTGTACTCTCTCTATTTTGTTGACATCCTTCCTATAATTAGGCGACCAAAATTGTACACCATACTCCAGAATTGGCCTCACCAATGCCTTGTACAATTTTAACATTACATCCCAACTTCTATACTCAATGCTCTGATTTATAAAGGCCAGCACATCAAAAGATTTCTTTACCACCCTATCTACATGAGATTCCACTTTCAGGGAACTGTGCAGTTATTCCCAGATCCCTCTGTTCACCTGCATTCTTCAATTCCCTACCATTTACCATGTACGTCCTATTTTGATTTGTCCTGCCAAGATGTAGCACCAGGCTAAATAACACATGTTATGACTTAGTCAAGCAGTATAGACCAGGGGCACCAGATCTCAAACTAGATGTTCACATATCCCATGAACCTTCGATTGTGTATGGTCACACATCTACACCAGAATGTTAGATCGCTAGATCTGCACGTTGTTGCCGATGGTAGGAGACTACATCGGGAGGGTGGGTGTGGTGGATGGTGTTGGAGGACGTGCGTATGAGCCCTGCCTCAATAGACAATAGGCAATTGGAAAAATGGTCCCAATGTTGGGCGACTCCAGAACCAGGGGCCAGAATCTTACAATAAAGAGTAAGCCATTTAAGACAGGTGAGAAAAAAACTTTTTTCACCCAGAGAGTTGTGAATTTGTGGAATTCCCTGCCACAGAGGGCAGTGGAGCCCAAGTCACTGGATGGATTTAAGAGTGAGTTGATAGATAGAGCTCTATGGGTTAGTGGTATCAAGGGATATGGGGAGAAGGGAGGCACGGGTTATTGATTGGGGACGAACAGCCATGATCACAATGAATGGTGGTGCTGGCTCCAAGGGTCGAATGGCCTCCTCCTGCACCTATTTTCTATTTTTCTAAAATAAACAATAGGTGCAGGAGTAGGCCATTCGGCCCTTTGAGCCAGCACCGCCATTCAATGTGATCATGGCTGATCATCCCCTTTCAGTACCTCATTCCTGCCTTCTCCCCATATCCCCTGACTGCTATTTTTAAGAGCCCTACCTAGCTCTCTCTTGAATGTATCCAGAGAACCGGCCTCCACCGCCCTCTGAGGCAGAGAATTCCACAGTCTCACAACTCTCTGGGTGAAAAAAATGTTTCCTCATCACCGTACTAAGTGGCTTACCCCTTATTCTTAAACTGTGGCCCCTGGTTCTGGACTCCACCAACATTGGGAACATGTTTCCTGGTCTAGCGTGTCCAAACCCTTAATAATCTTATATTGTAAAGATTATAATATAATCTGGATCTGGGTTATAATATAATCTCAACTGGAAGGGCATCCTGGGGTCCCTGGATGAACATGAGTGAGGGGTATAGGGAGGGGTGTTGCACCACCTGCGGTAGCAGGAGAAACTACCTGGTGGCGGAGGTGATTTGGGTGTCATTGTCTCGGGCAATCTCCCCTGCACAGATTCCAACCTTGTAGTTCCTCAGCCCTGTACTATCTTTCTATAGTATCTTTCTATCTCCTTCCTAAAATCCCCCCTCTCCCCTGCCCCCTCACTTCTGGCCGATATCTGAGCTGCCGAGTGCAACAATGACATCACAAGGTGAGGTTGCAAACGGTAACCACAGCAGGAGAGGTAGAGCGACAGGGGGAGGGAGAGGGAGGGGGAGGGAGGGGGAGGGAGAGTGGGAGAGGGGGGGGGGGGGGGGAGGGAGGGAGGGGGAGGGAGGGGGAGGGGGAGAGGGAGAGGGAGAGGGGGAGAGGGGAGAGAGAGAGGAGGAGAGAGAGGGAGGGAGGGAGAGGGAGGGAGGGAGGGGAAGGAGGGGGAGAGGGAGGGAGAGGGAGGGAGGGGAGAGGGAGGGAGAGAGAGGGAGGGGGAGGGAGGGGGGGAGGAGAGAGGGAGGGAGGGAGGGAGAGGAGAGCGGGAGGGGGAGGAGAGGAGAGGGAGGAGAGGGAGGGAGAGAGGAGGGAGGGAGAGAGGGAGGAGAGAGAGGAGAGGGAGGGAGGAGGGAGGAGGGAGGGGAGGGAGGGGGAGAGAAGAAGAGGGAAGTATGTAAAAGGATATATAGAGAGGGAGAGGGAGAGAGAAGGAGAGAGAGAGGGAGGGAGAGAAGGGGAGGGGAGAGGGAGGGAGAGGGGGGAGGAGAGAGGGAGAGAGTGGATATATATATATATAGAGGGAGAGGGAGAGAAGGAGAGAGAGAGAGAGAGATGTCTGTGTACATTATCCCACAATCGTTGTTTACTATTTGACAGTAGATAGAGAGATGGGGAGAGAGAGGGGGAGAGAGAGATTCAGAGAGAGGGGGAGAGACAGATGGAGCGAGAGGGGGAGAGAGAGGGGGAGAGAGAGGTGGAGAGAGAGGTGAAGACAGAAGGGGAGAGAGAGAGAAGAGAGAGAGAGGAGGGAGAGGTGATAGGGAGAGAGAGGGGGGGAGGGGGAGGGGGGAGAGGAGGGAGAGAGAGGAGGGGGAGGGGGGAGGGAGAGGGGGAGAGAGGGGGAGGGAGAGGGAGAGAGAGAGAGAGAGAAGGGAGAGAGATAGAGAGGGAGGGAGAAGGAGAGAGAGAGAGATGGAGAGATGGAGAGAGAGAGAGAGAGAGGGAGAGAGGGAGAGAGAGGAGGAGAGAGGAGAGAGAGGAGCAAGAGAGAAGAGAGAGAAGGAGAGTGATATAGAGGAGAGAGGGAGAGAGGAGAGAGGAGGGGATGGAGAATGAGGGGATGGAGAATGAGGGGATGGAGAGAGGGAGGAGGAGTGAGTGAGAGGAGAGAGGAGAGAGAGAGGAGAGAGAGAGAGAGAGAGGGAGAGGGAGAGAGGGAGAGAAAAAGAAGAGGAGAGGAGAGAGAGAAGGGAGGAGAGAAGAGGGAGAAGAGAGGATAGAGGGAGAAGAGAGAAAGAAAGGAGAGAATATTTTTGGAGAGAAAGAGGAAGAGAATAGATTTGAGAGAGAGAGAGAAGAGAATATAAGGGGAGGAAAAAGGAAATAGAGAAGAGGAGAGAGAGAGGGAAATAGAGAATAGATTTAGAGAGGAAGAGAGAGAGAGGGAGGAGAAGGAGAGGAGAGAGGAGAGAGGAGAGGGAGAGAGGAGAGGGGACAGGGAGGGAGAGAGGGGAGAGAGAGGAGAGGGGACAGGGAGGGAGAGAGAGAGGAGGGAGGAGAGGGGAGAGAGAGAGAGAGGGAGGAGAGAGAGAGGGAGGAGAGAAGAGGGAGAGAGGGAGGGAGAGAGGAGAGAGGAGAGGGGAGAGAGAGTCCATCCTCATTCCTGTTCTAATCAAGAGTTTGGGTTGTTACGAATGAGTATGCTGCTTGAATCATAAGACTAGTATTTTGAGAATTTGAAAGTTTGCACCTTAAGAGGTAGTTGCTGGACTTGGGCTTAGTTCCTCCCACACTGTTGAGTGCATTGGTCAGAAAGCTTTCGCCATTCTGTTCGGTCATGTGCAACGTCTTCCACCCTCGATAGGTTAGCGTCCCAGGCTTCCAAAACCTTCTGGAATTTTCGCCTCCATGTGAGTTTTGGTCGGCCTCTTTTCCTTCTTCCGTTAGCTTGCCATATCATTGCTATCTCAGCTGCACGTTCTGGTGACATTCTGAGCACATGTCCTACAGATTTCATCCTGTGTCCCTCTATGTAGGTATGTTACAAAACTTACCTTCAGCGGCGCCGCAGTTCTACCACTGGCTGTGTGCGCGACTTTGCCGCCTTTGAGAGGGGGGGGGGAAGGGTTTAAATGCCCTTTTCTACTGCCTGTCGGAGTCGATCTTTCTCAGGCTGTTCAGCTGCTGCAGAAAAATCGCACCGACATCTGTTCACTGAAGTTTTTGAAAAACATTGCTGGACAATTTAATCGCAGGGGTAAAATAAAAATCTGCATCTAACGCCGTCAACGCCGACAACAGGATGGATCTCCCGCATGGGACAAACCATAAGGTAAGCCGTATATTGTATATATAAACTTGCTTCATAGGATTAATTTCATCCAAATTTCATCGGCAAAAAGGTGATATAGGCCCCATACGAACTGGTAGTATTTTTTCTGCCGATATGGGGTTTAAATTCACCGCAAACCGCAACGTTCCAAACGATCGCATTCCTCAAAATCCCACTCGCAAAGACTAAATTCCTTCCATTTGGCCTATGAATTCATGACAATGAGATTTAAAAATCATGTTATATTGTGAATTCTTGTGTGAATGTTATTTGGACACTTAGGTTATTTAAAAATGTTAACATTTTCTTAAGAAATGGAGAGATGTTTAGATCTAGTGATTGAATTTAGCAATTAGCTACAATAGGTAACTAACTAATTATATGCCTTAATTTCAAGTCATCCAAGTAAGATTGTTTCATATGTGTTTCAGAATGCTTCAATCTATAAATTTCCTTCAGTTCCCTTAATTTTAAGAAAGTTATGGGCTTTTGACTGTCCTCGATCACAGCTTTTGTGTTAAGAATGGAAAAAAGCAATAGGGAACACAATGCTAATTTCAGAGCATGAAAATGGCCATAACGTTTTTAATATTGAAGATATGAATGTGAATTAGGTGTCAAATTAAACTTCTTTTTATGCTTTATCTGATGGGATAAATAGCAGACTTGATTTTTAAAATCTCAAAATTATGTAACATTGTAACTATGTCCTTTATTGCAGTATCCCAGTAGACAAATGCATTCTCAGGTGTCTTTCCTTTGGAAACCACCAACGTACAAATGATACAGCTATATCAATTGCTGAAATGAAGTATGGGAAATCAGTGATTGCATTGCCAGCGTAAATATTGGCTGGGAATTAATTAATTAAAATGTTAAAATTATTAAATAATATGTATATTTTTTGTCTTTGTAAACGCAGTTGAATGGAAGAAATAAATAAACCAAACACAAGCAGAATATTGGAAATCATGAACTTGGTGGGTAGTGATATAACCATATAACAATTACAGCACGGAAACAGGCCAGCTCGGCCCTTATAGTCCGTGCCGAACACGTACCCACCTAGTCCCATCTACCTGCACTCAGACCATAACCCTCCATTCCTTTACCGTCCATATACCTATCCAATTTATTTTTAAATGATAAAAACGAACCGGCCTTCACCACTTTTTCTGGAAGCTCATTTCACACCGCTACCACTCTCTGAGTAAAGAAGTTCCCCCTCATGTTACCTCTAAACTTGTGTGCCTCAATTCTGAAGTAATGTCCTCTTGTTTGAATCTTACCTATTCTCAAAGGGAAAAGCTTGTCCACATCAACTCTGTCTATCCTTCTCATCATTTTAAAGACCTCTATCAAGTCCCCCCTTAACGTTCTGCGCTCCAGAGAATAAAGACTTAACTTATTCAACCTTTCTCTGTAACTTAGTTGTTGAAACCCAGACAACATTCTAGTAAATCTCCTCTGTACTCTTACTCAAAATAGAGAATTTTGTTGACATCCTTCCTATAATTAGGCGACCAAAATTGTACACCGTACTCCAAAATTGGCCTCAACAATGCCTTGCACAATTTTAACATTACATCCCAACTTCTATACTCAATGCTCTGATTTATAAAGGCCAGCACACCAAATGCTTTCTTTACCACCCTATCTCCATGAGATTCCACTTTCAGGGAACTGTGCACAGTTAATCCCAGATCCCTCTGTTCACCTGCATTCTTCAATTCCCTACCATTTACCATGTACGTCCTATTTTGATTTGTCCTGCCAAGATGTAGCACCTCACACTTATCAGCATTAAACTCCATCTGCCATCTTTCAGCCCACTCTTCTAACTGGCATAAATCTCTCTGTAGACTTTGAAAATCTACTTCATTATCCACAACCCCGCCTATCTTAGTATCATCTGCATACTTACTAATCCAATTTACCACACCATCATCCAGATCATTGATGTACATGACAAACAACAGTGGACCCAACACAGATCCCTGTGGCACCCCACTAGTCACTGGCCTCCAACCTGACAAACAAACATCCACCATTACTCTCTGGCATCTCCCATTCAGCCACTGTTGAATCCATCTTGCTGCTCCTCCATTAACCCCTAACCATTGAACCTTCTTAACCAACCTTCCGTGAGGAACCTTGTCAAAGGCCTTACTGAAGTCCATGTATACAACATCCACTGCTTTACCGTCATCAATTTCCAGAGTAACCTCTTCAAAAAATTCAAGAAGATTAGTCAAACATGACTACCGAGGAATGCTTGTTCGACAGCGATTAGTCAAACATGACCTTCCAGGCACAAATCCATGTTGACTGTTCCTAATCAGACCCCGTTTATCCAGATGCTTATATATATTATCTCTAAGTATCCTTTCCATTAATTTGCCCACCACTGACGTCAAACTAACAGGTCTATAATTGCTAGGTTTACTTTTAGACCCCTTTTTAAACAATGGAACAACATGCGCAGTACGCCAATCCTCCGGCACTATTCCCGTTTCTAATGACATTCGAAATATTTCTGTCATAGCCCCTGCTATTGCTACACTAACTTTCCTCAATGTCCTAGGGAATATCCTGTCCGGACCTGGAGACTTATCCACTTTTATATTTTTCAAAAGTGTCAGTACTTCCTCTTCTTTGATCCTCATAGTTTCCATAGCTACTCTACTTGTTTCCCTTACCTCACATAATTCAATGTCCTTCTACTTGGTGAACACCGAAGAAAAGAAATTGTTCAATATCTCCCCCATCTCTACCTTGATTTTCTCTACCAATACTCTGGTTTTTATCCCGCGGTATAAGGCCTGAATACAAACCGCTGCTTTTCTCATACTATTATAATGTCTCACTTGGGCATTTCTTATCTGCAAACTCTGTATCGTTGCTGTACTGCAATGGCAGACCGGCATAGTTTCTTGAAATACTGACGCTGTTTATGCATCTGATAATAAGTCTGTATGACCTTGGCAGATTTGTGCATGTCCGCAATTTCTTTCGAACAAGCATTCCTCGGTAGTCAGCCTGAAGCAGTACAACGCTGCTGCGTACCTTCATGTAAGTTTTGCGATCACTTTCCATTTGAAAGTGCTGAATCTCTGGAACTGTGCCACAGAAGGTAGTTGAGGCCAGTTCTTTGGCTATATTTAAGAGGGAGTTAGATGGGACCCTTGTGGCTAAAGGGATCTGGGGGTATGGAGAAAAGGCAGGTACAGGATACTGAGTTGGATGATCAGCCATGATCATATTGAATGGTGGTGCAGGCTCAAAGGGCCGAATGGCCTCCTACTGCACCTATTTCTATGAATGTGTGCCTTATAATGGGTTCATACTATTGTAGCTGCCAATCTCATTGCCTTTTATTGACGGTATACTCTGTGCATTCTAAATGCTGCTTGTATTAGCGTTGCTGCCTTCTGTTTGGTTCGGATCTCTCTCCGTACCTTCATAACCCTGAATGCAGCTTGAATAGATAGGGTTGCCCTCTGGACGGCAATGTACCTTTGCATTTGACTTCTGCCCCTTTGCATTTGACTTTTGTCCTTTTGCACTTGACCTTTGTCCTTTTGCACTTGACCTTTGTTCCTTTTGCACTTGACCTTTGTCCTTTTGCACATGACCTTTGTTCCTTTGCACTTGACATTTGTCCTTTTGCATTTGACTTGTGTCACTTTGCACTTGACTTTTGTCCTTTGAGGGACCCTGCCCTCTTTAGTTCAGGCTCCTTGCCTCTGGATGCCCTTGGAGGTTTTGCCGAGAAATGAGCCATTAATACCTCCTTACACTCCTTGTACGTTTTATACTCATTGCACATTTTATCCGTGGGCTTTGCTGGCCGCAGTAACGTACGTACGGTGTGATAATCCTGCCTTCCTAAGCCACATATGAACCATGCTCTCTTCTTCCCCTCTGTAGTGATATCATTGGAAATGAACGAAGCCTCCAATACTTCGGTCCATTTCTCAAAATTACATAGAAACATAGAAATTAGGTGCAGGGGTAGGCCATTCGGCCCTTCGAGCCTGCACCGCCATTTAATATGATCATGGCTGATCATCCAACTCAGTATCCCGTACCTGCCTTTTCTCCATACCCTCTGATCCCCTTGGCCACAAGGGCCACATCTAACTCCCTCTTAAATATAGCCAATGAACTGGCCTCAACTACCCTCTGTGGCAGAGAGTTCCAGAGATTCACCACTCTCTGTGTGAAAAAAGTTCTCCTCATCTCGGTTTTAAAGGATTTCCCCCTTATCCTTAAGCTGTGACCCCTTGTCCTGGACTTCCCCAACATCGGAAACAATCTTCCTGCATCTAGCCTGTCCAACCCCTTAAGAATTTTGTAAGTTTCTATAAGATCCCCTCTCAATCTCCTAAACTCTAGAGAGTATAAACCAAGTCTATCCAGTCTTTCTTCATAAGACAGTCCTGACATCCCAGGAATCAGTCTGGTGAACCTATGGCAATCTATGGCAATAATGTCCTTCCTCAGATTTGGAGACCAAAACTGCACGCAATACTCCAGGTGTGGTCTCACCAAGACCCTATACAACTGCAGTAGAACCTCCCTGCTCCTATACTCAAATCCTCTTGCTATGAAGGCCAACATGCCATTCGCTTTCTTTACTGCCTGCTGCACCTGCATGCCTACCTTCAATGACTGGTGTACCATGACACCCAGGTCGCGCTGCATCTCCCCGTTTCCCAATCGGCCACCGTTTAGATAATAATCTGCTTTCCCGTTTTTGCCACCAAAATGGATAACCTCACATTTATCCACATTAAACTGCATCTGCCAAACATTTGCCCACTCACCCAGCCTATCCAAGTCACCTTGCAGTCTCCTAGCATCCTCCTCACACCTAACACTGCCCCCCAGCTTAGTGTCATCTGCAAACTTGGAGATATTGCCTTCAATTCCCTCATCCAGATCATTAATATATATTGTAAATAGCTGGGGTCCCAGTACTGAGCCTTGCGGTACCCCACTAGTCACTGCCTGCCATTGTGAAAAGGACCCGTTTACTCCTACTCTTTGCTTCCTGTTTGCCAGCCAGTTCTCTATCCACATCAATACTGAAACCCCAATGCCATGTGCTTTAAGTTTGTATACTAATCTCTTATGTGGGACCTTGTCGAAAGCCTTCTGGAAGTCCAGATACACCACACCCACTGGTTCTCCCCTATCCACGCTACTAGTTACATCCTCGAAAAATTCTATAAGATTCGTCAGACATGATTTACCTTTCGTAAATCCATGCTGACTTTGTCCAATGATTTCACCACTTTCTAAATGTGCTGCTATCCCATCTTTAATAACTGACTCTAGCAGTTTCCCCACTACCGATGTTAGGCTAACTGGTCTGTAATTCCCCGTTTTCTCTCTCCCTCCCTTCTTAAAAAGTGGGGTTACGTTTGCTACCCGCCAATCCTCTGGAACTACTCCAGAATCTAAGGAGTTTTGAAAGATTATTACTAATGCATCCACTATTTCTGGAGCTACTTCCTTAAGTACTCTGGGATGCAGCCTATCTGGCCCTGGGGATTTATCGGCCTTTAATCCATTCAATTTACCCAACACCACTTCCCGACTAACCTGGATTTCACTCAATTCCTCGCGGGCCCCTGCTATTTCCGGCAGATCATTTATGTCTTCCTTAGTGAAGACGGAACCAAAGTAGTTATTCAATTGGTCCGCCATATCCTGGTTCCCCATGATCAACTCACCTGTTTCTGACTGCAAGGGACCTACATTTGTTTTAACTAATCTCTTTCTTTTCACATATCTATAAAAACTTTTGCAGTCAGATTTTATGTTCACTGCCAGTTTTCTTTCATAATCCATTTTTCCTTTTCTAATTAAGCCCTTCGTCCTCCTCTGCTGGTCTCTGAATTTCTCCCAGTCCTCCGGTATGCTGCTTTTTCTGGCTAGTTTGTACGCATCATCCTTTGCTTTGATACTATCCCTGATTTCCCTTGTTATCCATGGATGCACTACCTTCCCTGATTTATTCTTTTGCCAAACTGGGATGAACATTTTTTGTAGTTCATCCATGCAGTCTTTAAATGCCTTCCATTGCATATCCACCGTCAACCCTTTTAGAATTAATTGCCAGTCAATCTTGGCCAATTCACGTCTCATACCCTCAAAGTTACCTTTCTTTAAGTTCAAAACCATTGTTTCTGAATTAACAATGTCACTCTCCATCCTAATGAAGAACTCAACCATATTATGGTCACTCTTGCCCAAGGGGCCACGCACAACAAGACTACTAACTAACCCTTCCTCATTACTCAATACCCAGTCTAAAATAGCCAGCTCTCTTGTTGGTTCCTCTACATGTTGGTTTAGATAACTATCCCGTATACATTCCAAGAAATCCTCTTCCTCAGCACCCCTGCCAGTTTGATTCACCCAATCTATATGTAGATTGAAGTCACCCATTATAACTGCTTTGCCTTTGTCGCAAGCATTTCTAATTTCCTGTTTGATGCCATTCCCAACTTCACTACTACTGTTAGGTGGCCTGTACACAACACCCACCAGCGTTTTCTGCCACTTATTGTTTCGCAGCTCTACCCATACCGATTCCACATCCTCCAAACTAATGTCCTTCCTTTCCATTGCGTTAATCTCCTCTCTAACCAGCAACACTACCTCACCTCCTTTTCCTTTCTCTCTATCACTCCTGAATATTGAATATCCCGGGATGTTCAGCTCCCAGCCTTGGTCACCCTGGAGCCATGTCTCCGTGATCCCAACTATATCATAATCATTAATGGCTATCTGCACGTTCAACTCATCCACCTTATTACGAATACTCCTTGCATTGAGACACAAAGCCTTCAGGCTTGTTTTTACAACGCTCTTACCCCTTATACAATTATGTTGAAAAGTGGCCCTTTTTGATTTTTGCCCTGGTTTTGTCTGCCTGCCACTTTTACTTTTCACCTTGCTACCTATTGCTTCTACCTTCATTTTACACCCAGAATCTAACAGGGGCAACTTTCCTACCATTTGAATAGTCATGCTACCTGTTGCTATTCAGGTGCCCTATATTTTGTTCTCTCACTGTGCGAGGAGAAATCACACTGCGGCAATCTCCTGTACAGACAAAACACTGATTACCCCAGGATAAGAAAACACAGTTCTGTATTAATTGGCCTTAGAAAAAATCACTGTCTATTAATAATCTTATAATAATAGATTTATACTATTAACCCACATGTCATGTTAATAGGCAACTAGAACATTTAAAAGATATTCCTTCTATGCACACAGATTTACTATTCATAACCGTGACCAATGCATTACATCCAATCAGTTCTGCTTTTACTGTGAAGGAATAGTGAATAATGCCTAACATTCAACAGGCCTTTTATTGTGAAAGCTCATTCCACACCGCTACCACTCTCTGAGTAAAGAAGTTCCCCCTCATATTACCCCTAAACTTCTGTCCCTTAATTCTGAAGTCATGTCCTCTTGTTTGAATCCTCCCTATTCTCAAAGGGAAAAGCTTGTCCACATCAACTCTATCCCTCTCATCATTTTAAAGACCTCTATCAAGTCCCCCCTCAATCTTCTGCGCTCCAGAGAATAAAGACCTAACTTATTCAACCTATCACTGTAACTTAGTTGTGGAAACCCAGGCAACATTCTAGTAAATCTCCTCTGTACTCTCTCTATTTTGTTGACATCCTTCCTATAATTGGGCGACCAAAATTGTACACCATACTACAGATTTGGTCTCACCAATGCCTTGTACAATTTTAACATTACATCCCAGCTTCTATACTCAATGCTCTGATTTATAAAGGCTAGCATACCAAAAGCTTTCTTTACCACCCTATCTATACGAGATTCCACCTTCAAGGAAACTATGCACGGTTATACCCAGATCCCTCTGTTCAACTGTATTCTTCAATTCCCTACCATTTACCATGTACGTCCTATTTTGACTTGTCCTGCCAAGGTGTAGCACCTCACATTTATCAGCATTAAACTCCATCTGCCATCTTTCAGCCCATTTTTCCAAATGGCATAAATCACTATGTAGACTTTGGAAATCCTCTTCATTATCCACAACACCCCCTATCTTGGTATCATCTGCATACTTACTAATCCAATTTACCACACCTTCATCCAGATCATTGATGTACATGACAAACAACAAAGGACCCAACACAGATCCCTAAGGCACCTCCGCTATAAGATTTTTTCACCTCGACCTCTCAGATTATCCGCCGTTACTTTTATTGCTGGCCTCACCGGACCTCAGCTTTTGCTGCTTTTGCTGGCTTCCCCGGACCTCACCTCCGATGCTGCTGCTGGCTCAGCCGTTGCTGTTGCCTCCGCTGGCTCGCTGCCAAGTCGACTCCCGCTGCTCCGCTGACTTGCCTACCCGCTGGCTCCACAGCCGTCCCGGCTGCTACTGGACCCGCTGTTCGGCTCGTTGCTGGCTCCCGTGGACACCCTGCGGAAGGTAGGTCGCTGCTCGTTTCTGCTGCTGGTCCCCGCTGCTCCAAGCGTCGGGACTGTGCCCCGCCGCCGTCAGTCCGGGATGAATAGGTGGGGATCAGTGCAGGATGAATGGAGGAGAAGTGCAGGATGGATGGGAAGGGGGGGTAAGTACAGGGTGAATTGGGGGGGGGGGGGGGGGGGGGGGGGGGGTAGGATGGTAAGTGGCAGGAGAATCAACACGAGATGGTCCGCTTCTCTTGCGCGGCCGGGCCCTATTTTCTGCTCCGGTCGGACTGACTCTGCTGCCGACCGGGCTGAAGTGCTTGAGTGCTGTGTCCCGCTTCTCTCGCTCGGGGCCGGGCTTCCTCTCACGTCCGGGATTTCCCCGCTCTCGGTCGTCACTTGCTACCGGGCTTTCTCTGCTTTCTTCCCCCCCCCCATCGGATTGACTGTTCCCGGTCGGGCTGAAGACTCAGCTTCTGTCGGTGGCTTCTCTGGACCTGTCCGTGGCCTTTACGCTATTAGGCCGCCACCCCACGTCTGTGGCTGCTGCTTGGGCCTGTGTGTGGGCTGCACAGCAGTGGAAAACGTTCCAAGTAAGCTGACACCGTCGCTCCTAGCTGCGCTCGGTGACCCTGCTTGTCTTCCCTGCGAACTTCTTCCCGTTCCGACCTTTTTTTTTCCTTTGGCGCCAATCCAAAACCATTTGGCACCAAATATTTTGGCTTTGTGCTGTTCTACTTTGTTTCCAAATACTACCACTATTTTTTAACTTGTTTTCACTTTTCTTGGCCGTCCTTGTCCTTATCTTCCTTGTTCTTTTATCCTCGTCACCAATTTGGATGTTTGGGACAGACTTTAATAAGGCTCAGACATGGGAGTACACTAACAAGCTTCTTTATTCCAGGACGCCACCTTGAGTCTCCCCGTGCACATGCGCACTTGCACAAGATATCACAAGACATCCCATATACTAATTACATATGCTAATTATCACATACCTTACAGAATATGTGCACTGTTACGCTTCCTGAAGTCGATCATTGTCTCCTTCGTCTTGCTGTCATTAAGAGAAAGGTTGTTGTCTAGACACCAGGAAACATGGTTCTCAATCTTCTTCCTCAACTCTCCGTTATCCTGGGTCAGCAGCGTGAAGTTCCTAGGACTCCACCTGTCAGATGACCTGACGTCCACGACCAACACCACAGCACTGGTCAAGAGAGCCCAGCAGCGACTACACCCTCTCCGAAGACTACGTAAAGCAGGTCTCCCCACTACACACCTACGAACTTTTTTAGGGGGACAATCGAGAGCACTTTAACCTACGGCATCACTTCCTGGTTCGGGAGCTGCAAGGCATACACACGGCACCAACTAGATAGGATTGTGAAGACCGCCAGCAGGATTATTGGTGCTCCACTCCCTTTCCTGCTGGACATATACAGGAAGAGATGTATCAGCAGAGCCATCTCCATCATCAAAGACCCCTACCACCCATCGCATCACATATTCTCCATCCTGCCATCTGGGAAGAGGTACAGGAGCATTAGCTGCAAAACCAGCAGGATGCTCCTCAGCTTCTTCCCGCAGGCTATAAGACTGATAAACCGTCTTTGCCCCCTGCCAAAGTATCGCGCACCAACCACCAACCTGGACACACTGCAGCAGAGCCACTGTCGTGCCGCTGCCGATCGGAACGCCTGTTGATGTTTAGTAGAGAGTAGAGTGTTTAATTTGTTCATGATATATGTATTTTTATTTCTATTTATTTTTTACTGCACACTGAATGGACACTGGTTGAGCAACGTTTTTTTGTTTCCTCTGGGTATGGGAGTACTCAGGAAAATGACAATAAAGATATACTATACTATACTATGCTATACTATACTATTTGATATCCAGCTCGCAATGATGGTGTCACCTGCGAAGTTGAAAATTGAATTAGATATTTACATGGCTACACAGTCGTGGGTGTGCAAGGAGTAAAGACGGAGGCTGAGAAGGCATTCTTGCAGAGCCCCCAGGTTGAGGATTATCGTGGAGGATGATCTCTCCCTTATCCTCATTCATTGCGGTCTGTTTGTCAAGAAGACGAGGATCCTGTTGCAGAGATGAGTGCTGTCACCGAATCCCCCAGTTTGGTGAACAGCTTGGGAGGGAAAATGGTATTAAATGCAGAGTTAGTCTATGCATTGAAGTCTAACGCATGTGCCTCTCTTATCCAGTTGTTGTAGTCATAAAGGCATAGATTGATACGGTATGAAAACAGGCCCTTCGGCCCAACTGGCCCACACCTGCCAACAATGTCCCAGCTACACGAGTCCCACTTGCCTGCGCTTGGTCATTATCCCTCCAAACCTGTGCTATCGATGTACCTGTCTAGTAGAAGGGTTTCGGCCCGAAACGTTGCCTATCTCCTTCGCTCCATAGATGCTGCTGCACCCACTGAGTTTCTGCAGCATTTTTGGGTACTTTAGTAGTAGGCTCCCCTCGGCCATGACTGACCATGGGTATAGTATCCTAGTTTGCAGCTGGTGTGTGGTTGCATGCAAGCCTGAGCGATGTCATATGGAGGACCGGCTGTTGCCCATGCAGCACATCCCCCCTCTCCACGTCGTTGATCGATCCAAAGGAATAGCAGAGCCGTTACAGTTTGGCACCAGCGCCGTCGCAGGAGCTGCCAGAGCGAGGATGTCCGAGTGGCGGTGGAATAGAGTGGTGGCATCGCTGCAGCTGTTCGTTCTTTACCCTTTTTTATTTATAGTTTGTTAAAAAGATTTGCTCTGGAGGCCTTTTAGTCTTTTTATGTGGGTGGTGGGGGGGAGGGGGAAACCGTTTTATCTAGTCCCTACCTGGGTGAGGATGCGTCCTTCCTTCGAGCCGCACCTTCGCCCCCTCCTACCACCTGGATTGGCGTGGCCTTTCCTGCCGGAGACCGACCACAGCTTTGAGCTGCAGCAGGCGATGACAACACGGGTCGCCGTGCTATGACTGCCGACTTCAACTCCGTGGAGCGTCCAGCGCCGACTAATAAACACTGCAGAGCCCTGGGATATTTCACCTAAGTCGCCAGTTTTGGAGCTCCGACTGACTTCGGACCTCGGGAACCGCGGTCTCCGGTAGCAAGCAGACGTTTCAAAACTCCAAGCCGCTGAGTGCGTTCTTTCGACGCCGGAGTTCCAACATCCCAGCGAGAGGTTCTGAAACATCGGCCCGCCGTACCGGCGACTGCGGAGGCCTCGAATAGGCCCTGACCACGGGTAAACATGGAGGAAGTGGACTGAACTCTGCTGCCTTCCCTCATAGTGGGAAATGTTGAACCTGCTGTGTGTGGGGGGGGGGGGGGGGGGGGGGGGGGGGGGGGGGGGCGGTGTTATTCATGTTTAATGCTAAATTCTATAATGTTTTGTTTATTATATTGCAGTGCTGCAATGGAAACTCAAATTTCACTGCATCAATTGGTGTATGTGCCAATAAATGTCCTTCGTCCTTTGTCCATTGTTGTTGTCCTTTGTAGACAACTGCCTGTGGGGCTCCGACTGCGTATTTTCTTGATATTTACTCCAAGAGCCTTTTCCATGATAGGATATGGTCACAAGACAGTGTTCAAATCAGAGTTTTCCCTATCCTAGAAGGACTGCCTTCCCAGGCTGACGAGCCCCATCTTCCTGAGACTAATGGGGGCGGGAGCATCTACCTTCACGTGCAGGTCTATAACACCTACCCACTGCCCAAGCTTGGGGGTTGCATAACTATTTATCTGTTTAATCTGTTTAGCAGTTTCTTAAATGATGGGATAGTCCCAACCTCTGGCAGCTAGTTCCATACTAGAGGCCCAGGGAGCCGTTGGTGCGAGGAGTAGTTACCTGGAGCTGTGAGTATAAAAACAGCGCGGGGCTTGCTTCTACAGAGGCCCGGGGAGCCGTTGGTGCGAGGAGGAGTTACCTGGAGCTGTGAGTATAAAAACAACGCGGGGCTTGCTTCTACAGAGGCCCGGGGAGCCGTTGGTGCGAGAAGAGTTACCTGCAGCTGTGAGTATAAAAGGGACCGTGTTAGGAACCTGGAGCAGCAACTCGATGACCTCTGTCTGCTCAGGGGAGCGAGTAGGTCGTAGAAAGGAGTTACAGGGAGGTGGTCACTCCAAGACCACGGGAGACAGAAAACTGGGTCACAGTTAGGAAGGGCAATGGGCAGAGGCAGAGACTGGTGAGTACCCCGGTGGCTGTACACCTTGAAAATAAGTACTCATGTTTGAATAAGGGTGGCGGAAGACAGCCTACCTGGGGGCAGCGACAGCGGCCGGGCCTCTGGCATAAAGACCGGTCCTGTTGCTGAGAAGGGTAAGGAAAAGAAGAGGAGGGCAATTGTAATAGGGGACTCTATAGTCAGTGGGTCGGATAGGCGATTCTGTGGACGCAGACAGGAGACCCGGATGGTAGTTTGCCTCCCTGGTGCCAGAGTCAGGGATGTGTCTGAACGTGTTCAAGAAATCCTGAAATGGGAGGGAGAGGAGCCTGAGGTTGTACATATAGGTACCAACGACATAGGTAAAAAAAGAGAAGAGGTCCTGAAAGAAAAATTTAGGGAGTAAGGTAGAGAGTTAAGGAGAAGGGCTGCAAAGGTAACAATCTCAGGATTACTGCCTGTGCCATGTGAAAGTGAGAGTAGGAATGGAGCGAGGTGGAGGATAAATGAGTGGATGAGGGACTGGTGTAGTGGGCATGGATTCATGTTTCTGCATCATTGGGAACTGTTTTGGGGAAGGTGCGACCTGTATAGAAAGGACGGGTTGCACTTGAACTCGAGGGGGACCAATATCCTGGCGGGGAGATTTGCAAAGGATACTGGGGAAGACTTTAAATTAGTATGGTTGGGGGGAGGGACTCAGATTGGGAAAGCTAGCGGTCAGTGTGTGAGGCAGGAGGCAGAGAATGGTAGCACTCTGACCCAAAATGTAGGGGAGAGAGAAGAAAAAGAGAATAAACAGAGAATAAGAGAAGGTGGGTTTCTTAAATGTGTATATTTTAATGCTAGGAGCATTGTAAGAAAGGTGGATGAACTTAGAGCCTGGATTGACACCAGGAAGTATGATGTTGTGGCGATCAGTGAAACATGGTTGCAGGAGCGCTGGGATTGGAAACTAAATATTCCAGGATTTTGTTGCTTCAGGTGTGATAGAATTGGAGGGGCAAGAGGTGGAGGTGTTGCATTGCTTATCAGGGAAGATATTACAGCAGTGCATTGGCAGGATAGATTAGAGGGTTCGTCTAGGGATGCTATTTAGGTGTAACTGAGAAATGGGAAAGGGGTAGCAACACTTATAGGGCTGTATTATAGACCGCCAAATGGGGAGCGAGGATTGGAAGAGCAAATATGGAGATTGCAGATATTAGTAGTAAGCACAAGGTAGTGATTGTGGGAGATTTCAATTTTCCACACATAGACTGGGAAACACATTCTGTAAATGGGCTGGATGGGTTGGAGTTTGTAAAATGTGTGCAGGATAGTTTTTTGTAGCAATACATAGAGGTACCTACTAGAGAAGGGGCGTTGCTGGACCTCCTGTTAGGAAATGAGACGGGTCAGGTGGCAGAGGTATGCATTGGGGAACAGTTCAGGACCAGTGATCATAATACCATTAGTTTCAATATAAATATAGAGAGGGTCAGAACTGGACCTAGGGTTGAGATTTTTGATTGGAGAAAGGCTAACTTTGAGGAGATGCGAGAGGATTTAAAAGGAGTAAATTGGGACAGTTTGTTTTATGGGAAAGATGGAAGAGAAATGGAGGAAATTTAAAGGTCCAATTTTAAGAGTACAGAATCTTTATGTCCCTGTTCGGTTGAAAGGAAATAGTAAAAATTGGAAAGAGCCATGGTTTTCAAGGGAAATTGGACATTTGGCTCTGAAAAAAGATAGAGATCTACAATAATTATAGGCAGCATGGAGTAAATGAGGTGCTTGAGGAGTATAAAGTATGTAAAAAGAACTTAAGAAAAAAATTAGAAAAGCTAAAAGAAGATATGAGGTTGCTTTGGCAAGTAAGGTGAAAGTAAATCCAAAGGGTTTCTACAGCTATATTAATAGCAAAAGGATAATGAGGGATACAATTGGTCCATTAGATAGTCAGAGTGGACAGCCATCTGCAGAGCCAAAAGAGATGGGGGAGATATTGAACAATTTATTTTCTTCGGTATTCAACAAGGTGAAGGATATTGAATTATGTGAGGTAAGGGAAACAAGTAGAGTAGCTATGGAAACTATGAGATTCAAAGAAGAGGAAGTACTGACACTTTTGAGAAATATAAAAGTGGATAAGTCTCCAGGTCCGGACAGGATATTCCCTAGGACATTGAGGGAAGTTAGTGTAGAAATAGCATGGGCTATGACAGAAATATTTCAAATGCCATTTAAAACGGGAATAGTGCCGGAGGATTGGTGTACTGCGCATGTTGTTCCATTGTTTTAAAAGGGATCTAAGAGTAAACTTAGCAATTATAGACCAGTTAGTTTGACGTCAGTGGTGGGCAAATTAATGGAAAGGATATTTAGAGATAATATATATACGCATCTGGATAAACAGGGTCTGATTAGGAACAGTCAACATGGTTTTGTACCTGGAAGGTTATGTTTGACTAATCTTCTTGAATTTTTTGAAGAGGTTACTCGGGAAATTGATGAGGGTAAAGCAGTGGATGTTGTATATGTGGACTTCAGTAAGGCCTTTGACAAGGTTCCTCACGGAAGGTTGGTTAACAAGGTTCAATTGTTGGGTATTAATGGTGGAGTAGCAAGATGGATTCAACAGTGGTTGAATGGGAGATGTCAGGGAGTAATGGTGGATGGTTTTTTGTCAGGTTGGAGGCCAGTGACTAGTGGGGTGCCACATGGATCTGTGTTGGGTCCACTGCTGTTTGTCATGTACATCAATGATATGGATGATGGTGTGGTAAATGGGATTAGTAAGTATGCAGATGATACTAAGGTAGGTGGGGTTGAGGATAATGAAGTAGATTTTCAAAGTCCACAGAGAGATTTACACCAGTTGGAAGAGTGGGCTGAAAGATGGCAGATGGAGTTTAATGAATAGAATAGAATAGAATAGTTTCTTTATTGTCATTGTAACATGAACCATGTACAACGAAATTTAAAATGTCAGCCAGTCAGTGCACCATTCAAACATTTCTAAAAGCTAGCGATACATACAATTTAAAATAATAAAGATAAACAACTAAATAAATATCACGAACAAAGCACGCATACACACCCAACCCTCCATCCTTCTGTCGATTCCACAGTTACCACAGTCCCTTAGTCTGTATCGCCCCTGCGTTCCTTGGCGGCTACATTTAGAGCTTTTATAGCAGTGGGGTAAAAACTGTTTTTTAGTCTATTTGTCCTTGTCCTTGTAGATCTGTACCGTCTGCCTGACGGCAACAGTTCAAACAGGGAGTGTCCGGGGTGGGAAATGTCCTTTATGATATTCTGGGTTTTTTTGGTGCAGCGGGAACTGTGTAAGTCCTCCAAGGTAAGGAGAGAGCAGCCGACAATCCTCTGGGCGTTGTCAATGGCCCTCTGGAGCGCTTTCCTCTGAGCCGCTGTGCAGCTGGTGTACCACACGCATACACAGTATGTTAGTATGCTCTCAATGGAGCACCGATAAAAGGACAGCAGCAGTCTCTGAGAGATGTTATTCTTCCTGAGCACCCTCAGGAAGTGCAGTCTCTGCTGGACATTTTTCAGCAGCTTAGTGGTGTTCACGCTCCACGTCAGGTCCTCTTCAATATGGATTCCCAGGAAGCGGAAATCCGCCACCCTCTCTACACAGTCCCCTCTGATAGTCAATGGTACCATGTCCGTTTTATTCTTCCTGAAGTCTATTATTAATTCCTTTGTTTTTAAGGTGTTGAGGAGCAGGTTATTTTCTTCACACCACACTGTCAGCTGCTCCACCTCATCCCGGTAGGCGTACTCGTCCCCCCCGGAGATGAGTCCCACCACCGTAGTGTCATCCGCAAATTTGACAATGGTGTTGCTGTGGTGGGCGCTGATAAGGCTGATAATGCTGATAAGGGTGAGGTGCTGCATCTTGGCAGGACAAATCAAAATAGGACGTACATGGTAAATGGTAGGGAATTGAAGAATGCAGGTGAACAGAGAGATCTGCGAATAACATAGAAACATAGAAATTAGGTGCAGGAGTAGGCCATTCGGCCCCTCAAGCCTGCACCGCCATTCAATATGATCATGGCTGATCATCCAACTCAGTATCCCGTACCTGCCTTCTCTCCATACCCCCTGATCCTCTTAGCCACAAGGGCCACATCTAACTCCCTCTTAAATATAGCCAATGAAGTGGCCTCAACTACCCTCTGTGGCAGAGAGTTCCAGAGATTCACCACTCTCTGCATGAAAAAAGTTCTTCTCATCTCGGTTTTAAAGGATTTCCCCTTTATCCTTAAGCTGTCCTGGACTTCCCCAACATCGGGAACAATCTTCCTGCATCTAGCCTGTCCAACCCCTTAAGAATTTTGTAAGTTTCTATAAGATCCCCTCTCAATCTTCTAAATTCTAGAGAGTATAAACCAAGTCTATCCAGTCTTTCTTCATAAGACAGTCCTGACATCCCAGGAATCAGTCTGGTGAACCATCTCTGCACTCCCTCTATGGCAATAATGTCCTTCCTCAGATTTGGAGACAAAAACTGTACGCAATACTCCAGGTGTGGTCTCACCAAGACCCTGTACAACTGCAGTAGAACCTCTCTGCTCCTATACTCAAATCCTTTTGCAATGAAAGCTAACATACCATTCGCTTTCTTTACTGCCTGCTGCACCTGCATGCCTACCTTCGATGACTGGTGTACCATGACACCCAGGTCTCGCTGCATCTCCCCCTTTCCCAATCGGCCACCATTTAGATAATAGTCTGCTTTCCTGTTTTTGCCACCAAAATGGATAACCTCACATTTATCCACATTATACTGCATCTGCCAAACATTTGCCCACTCACCCAGCCTATCCAAGTCACCCTGCAGTCTCCTAGCATCCTCCTCACAGCTAACACTGCCCCCCAGCTTAGTGTCATCCGCAAACTTGGAGATATTGCCTTCAATTCCCTCATCCAGATCATTAATATATATTGTAAATAGCTGGGGTCCCAGTACTGAGCCTTGGGGTACCCCACTAGTCACAGCCTGCCATTGTGAAAAGGACCCGTTTACTCCTACTCTTTGCTTCCTGTTTGCCAGCCAGTTCTCTATCCACATCAATACTGAACCCCCAATGCCATGTGCTTTAAGTTTGTATACTATTTTTTTATGTGGGACCTTGTCGAAAGCCTTCTGGAAGTCCAGATACACCACATCCACTGGTTCTCCCCTATCCACGCTACTAGTTACATCCTCGAAAAATTCTATAAGATTCGTCAGACATGATTTACCTTTCGTAAATCCATGCTGACTTTGTCCAATGATTTCACCACTTTCCAAATGTGCTGCTATCCCATCTTTAATAACTGACTCTAGCAGTTTCCCCACTACCGATGTTAGACTAACTGGTCTGTAATTCCCCATTTTCTCTCTCCCTCCCTTCTTAAAAAGTGGGGTTACGTTTGCTACCCGCCAATCTTCAGGAACTACTCCAGAATCTAAAGAGTTTTGAAAGATTATTACTAATGCATCCACTATTTCTGGAGCTACTTCCTTAAGTACTCTGGGATGCAGCCTATCTGGCCCTGGGGATTTATCGGCCTTTAATCCATTCAATTTACCCAACACCACTTCCCGGCTAACCTGGATTTCACTCAATTCCTCCAACTCCTTTGACCCGCGGTCCCCTGCTATTTCCGGCAAATTATTTATGTCTTCCTTAGTGAAGACGGAACCAAAGTAGTTATTCAATTGGTCCGCCATATCCTTGTTCCCCACGATCAACTCCCCTGTTTCTGACTGCAAGGGACCTACATTTGTTTTAACTAATCTCTTTCTTTTCACATATCTATAAAAACATTTGCAGTCAGTTTTTATGTTCCCTGCCAGTTTTCTTTCATAATCTATTTTTCCTTTCCTAATTAAGCCCTTTGTCCTCCTCTGCTGGTCTTTGAATTTCTCCCAGTCCTCCGGTATGCTGCTTTTTCTGGCTAATTTGTACGCATCATCCTTCGCTTTGATACTATCCCTGATTTCCCTTGTTTTCCATGGTGCACAGTTCCCCGAAAGTGGAATCTCATGTAGATAGGGTGGTAAAGAAAGCTTTTGTGTGCTGGCCTTTATAAATCAGAGCATTGAGTATAGAAGTTGGGATGTAATGTTAAAATTGTACAAAAAATGATTCAATTTAATTGTCATTGTCAGTGTACAGTACAGAGACAACGAAATGCATTTTTAGCATCTCCCTTGAAAGGGAGACACAGGGCGTCGCGGTGTGCCCGCGCCAGCCGCCGTACAAGGCATTGGTGACGCCTATTCTGGAGTACGGTGTACAATTTTGGTTGCCTAATTATAGGAAGGATATCAACAAAATAGAGAGAGTACAGAGGAGATTTACTAGAATGTTGCCTGGGTTTCAGCAACTAAGTTACAGAGAAAGGTTGAACAAGTTAGGGCTTTATTCTTTGGAGCGCAGAAGGTTAAGGGGGGACTTGATGGAGGTTTTTAAAATGATGAGAGGGATAGACAGAGTTGACGTGGAAAAGCTTTTCCCACTGAGAGTAGGGAAGATTCAAACAAGGGGACATGACTTGAGAATTAAGGGACAGAAGTTTAGGGGTAACATGAGGGGGAACTTCTTTACTCAGGGAGTGGTGGCTGTGTGGAATGAGCTTCCAATGAAGGTGGTGGAGGCTGGTTCGTTTTTATCATTTAAAAATAAATTGGATAGTTATATGTACGGGAAAGGAATGGGGGGTTATGGTCTGAGCGCGGGTATATGGGACTAGGGGAGAATACGTGTTCGGCACGGACTAGAAGGGTCGAGATGGCCTGTTCCCGTGCTGTAATTGTTATATGGTTAGATTATATTGTTATACACCCACCACCCTTTGTGTAAAAAAGTTACCCCTCGGATTCCTATTAAATCTTTTCCGCTTCACCTTGAAACTATGTCCTCTGGTCCTAGAAACATAGAAAATAGGTGCAGGAGTAGGCCACTCGGCCCTTCGAGCCTGCACAGCTATTTAATATGATCATGGATGATCATCTAACTCAGTATCCTGTACCTGCGTTCTCTGCATACCCCCTGATCCCTTTAACCACAAGGGCCGCATCTAACTCCCTCTTAAATATAGCCAATGATCTGGCCTCAACTATCTTCTGTGGCAGATAATTCCAGAGATTCACCACTCTCTGTGTGAAAAATGTTTTCCTCATCTCGGTCCTAAAAGATTCCCCCATTATCCTTAAACTGTGACCCCTTGTTCTGGACTTCCCCAACATCGGGAACAATATTCCTGCATCTAGCCTGTCCAACCCCTATGAATTTTATAAGTTTCTATAAGATCCCCCTCTTCTTCTAAATTCTAGCAAGTACAAACCAAGTCTATCCAGTCTTTCTTCATATGAATGTCCTGACATCCCAGGAATCAGTCTGGTGAACCTTCTCTGTACTTCCTCTATGGCAAGAATGTATTTCCTCAGATTAGGAGACCAAAACTGTACGCAATACTCCAGGTGTTGTCTCACCAAGTCCCTGTAGAACTGCAGTAGAATCTCCCTGCTGCTATACTGAAATCCTTTTGCTATGAATGCTAACATACCATTTGCTTTCTTCACTGCCTGCTGCACCTGCATGCCTACTTTCAATGACTGGTGTACCATGACACCCAGGTCTCGTTGCATCTCCTCCTTTCCTAATCGGCCACCATTCAGATAATAGTCTAATTTCCTGTTTTTGCCACCAAAGTGGATAACCTCACATTTATCCACATTTACTGCATCTGCCATGCATTTGCCCACTCACCCAGCCTATCCAAGCCACATTGCAGCCTCCTAGCATCCTCCTCACAGCTAACACTGCCCCCCAGCTTCGTGTCATCCGCAAACTTGGAGATGTTTCATTCAATTCCCTCTTCCAGATCATTAATATGTTGTAAATAACTGGGGTCCCAGCACTGAGCCTTGTGGTACTCCACTAATCACTGCCTGCCATTCTGAAAATGACCCGTTTACTCCTGCTCTTTGCTCCCTGTCTGCCAGAGATTTCTCTATCCACCTCAGTACTGAACCCCCAATACCGTGTGCTTTAAGTTTGCATACTAATCTCTTTGTGGGACCTTGTCGAAAGCCTACTGAAAGTCCAGATATAACACTGGTTCTCCCTTATCCACTCTACTAGTTACATCCTCGAAAAATTCTATAAGATTCGTCAGATATGATTTACCTTTCATAAATCCATGCTGACTTTGTCCAACGATTTCGCCACTTTCCAAATGTGCCGCTGTCCCATCTTTAATAACTGATTTTACTTCGGAGTCACGTGAGTGACTACGTGAAGAACCCCGCTTACGACGCATGCGTGTCATATCGCTACACGCATTGCAACGAGTCACACCTGGGGAGGACGTCCCCTTGAATGGGAGAAGAGAAAAAGTCGACGAACGGCAGGTAAGTGACTCTGCATTTCAAACTTTTGTAGGAAATGGACAGAGTAACTCGGAGAAAGTCTGTGAGGAAGGTGCAGGAGGTAAGTCGGGAAGGATCCGGGGACCTGCAGCAGCAACCGACGGCACAGGAGATTCCTATGGAGGAACCAGCTGTGCCCGACTTAAATCCCGCACCGGCAAAATCTACTTCTCGGCCGGGCGGGAAGGTAAAGCGAAAATTGCATCACTATGAAAGTGATGTGGTCATGGAGCAGCCAGGAGCGGCCAGTTTTACGGAGCTGGAAAGCCGGTACGAGTGGCTGGAGGATGATCAGCCGCCAGCGACAGGTGCCCGTGAGTACCGAGACCAGGAGGAGCGGCATGATTATATCGGGCGGCCGGGAGCGACCAGTGCCTGTAAGCATTGGGAATGGCTGCAGGAGAAACCGCGTGCGGCTAGTGCCCGAGAGCAACAAGGTCGGCAGGAGCGGTCGTATAATTTAAAGCACCCGCGATCGACTAGTGCCCGAGAGCATGAAAGTCGGCTGGAGCGGTTGCAGGAGGAAATTCTCCAGAGTGGCAGGACCCGGGATATGGAGGATAGCCACAGTGGGCAAAATATAAGTCCCACAGCAGATTCCCATAAAGGGCTGCATGAAGTATCAGACTCCTCTGAGGAGGGTATTGAAGGTCTGATTGGGTCAGAATCTGAGCAGGAGATGGAGCCACCTTCCCCTATTGAAGGGGAGAAAAACAACCTGCTGGACATGGTGGGCCAGTACTTCCAGCAGCAACAAACTGGGAAGGATCTCGAGGCCAGGATGGCTGCCAGTATTGAATATATGTCCACCCATCAACTTCAAGCCAATACTTTTGCTGAAGTGTTGGAAAGGCATTTACCCCCGGGCAATTGTGGTGCTCTTAATGTAGCCAGTGTCAACCGGTGCATTTGGAGACATGTTGGGCAAGCCATTAGGAGTCAGGATATTAAAATCTAAAATGCCCTGAAAGGTCTCACGGCGGGCATAACAGCCTTGGCCCGCATGTTAGAAAAGGTGGACATGACTAGTGACCACAAGGATGCCTTAGCACTATTCTGCAACGTGCAGTTTGAACTGAATAATATTAGAAAGGGGGCCATTCAGCCAGCTCTAGATCCTATGTTCGCTATACTGTGTAAGCAAAGGGCTATAAGACCTCAAACCCTGTTATTTGGGGGAGACCTGTCCAAACAGGTTAAAGATTTGGATGAGGAGGCCAAGACTTTGGGGCTGATTAGAGCATCCAAATGATAACTGGGGAAAAGATATCAACCTTATGGGCCTCCTAAGAAAGGTAGTTTTTATACTAATAGTGCAAGGAATTGGAGAGAGGCCAGAGGTACACAGCAGCAGCGTCCTTTTTTATGGTTTGGCCCGGGACGACCACTGTGGAAGATGCGAAAGCCTCTACTTCAGCATCTACCCCAACCTCAACCTCAAGGCCCTCTACAACCACGAATGAAAACAAGAAAATAACTCAGTTACCACCAATAACCATGGAGGTAGGTGAATCTGGGGCTCCAGAATTAATAGGGAGCACGGAAGTTGGAGGGACATTGCAACTTCATTTGGAAGCATGGTGTAATATAACTATGGACAGATATATCCTTAGTAGTATTAAGGGATATCTGATAGAGTTTATACACAAACAAAACCCTCCAGTACAACATACACCGGACAGAATATACATGCTTACTAAATTGGAACAAGCTCACATAGAACTACAAAGATTATTCACTAAAGGAGTAATTGAACAAACAAAACATGAACAACAGGAATTTGTCTCAAACATCTGTATTAGAAATAAGAAAGATGGGGGTTGCCGTACTATTATTGATTTATCAACGCTTAACAATTTTGTGCAATATGTTAATTTTAAAATGGATTAGCAGAGTTAATTAAAGAGTTAGTTTCAGCAGGCTACTTTATGGCGTATTGATCTTAAAGATGCTTACTATACAATACCCATCAGAGGTAAACACAGGCTGTTTTTGAAATTTAACTTGATGGGACAGCATTGGAAATACAAGTCGCTACCAAACGGGCTAACGTCAGCCCCCAGATTATTTACAAAAATTCTTAAACCACTTTGGCATTGTTGCGACAACAAAAACATAGAGTAATGGCATGTTTGGATGATATACTTATTGTGGGAAAATCTTATGAATTGGCATGTCAGGCAGTGGTTGCCACAAAACAATTGGTTGAAGAGCTGGGATTCATTATCCATCCAATTAAGTCAAAATTAACACCATCGACTAATATTGATTACTTGGGGTTCACCATTAACACAATTAATATGTTAGTGACTTTACCAATAGGGAAAGCCACAGAGTTACAAAAGGATTGCAGAGAGCTTATTAATACATTACCAAAATTTACAGAGAGAGAAAATTAGAGCACTCAAAATTAATAGAGGCCATTTTGATCGGCCAATGGAGCTAACAGTTGAAGCCATAAAATAATTACAATGGTGGGAACACAATGTTAAGCATTGCTCCAACCCAATAGTTATTGACAACCCGTCTGTGGTATTAGAAACAGATGCCAGTGCAATTGGTTGGGGTGCAACTGATACCATCTCGAGCTGTGGAGGGAGATGGAATATACAAGAAGCTAACCTACTTAACACTAAGGGTATAAATTACTTAGAAATGTTAAGTGCGTTTTATGGGCTAAAATCTTATTGCTCAGGAATGAAACAGCAGCATGTTAGATTGCAGATAGATAATACTGTGGCATATATAAATCATATGGGTGGAAATATATCAACATCTTGTGATGAATTGGCAAACTCAATTTGGCAATGGTGCGTCCAAAGGAATATTTGGTTATCGGCTACGTATCTACCAGGGATACTAAATTCAGTGGCAGACGCCAGGTCACAAAACTTTAATGAGAATACTGAATGGATGTAGGATAGAACGGTATTTGCTGAAATCACCGTAAAGTATGGAAGGCCGGATATTGATCTTTTTGCATCCAGGTTAAATCACCAGTTACCGAGGTACGTATCATGGGAACCAGATCCTGGGGCAGAAGCTACAGATGCATTTTCACTGCACTGGGGGAAATGGTTCATTTATGCATTTCCTCCTTTCTGCCTCATCGATCGGGTACTAAGGAAAATTCAACAGGATTCGGCATCTGGGATTCTCATAGTACCTGATTGGCCTACCCAACCATGGTTCTCGGTGGACATGGTGCTGGAACCATGTATAACTTTAAGACATAGTCCTAAGTTGCTGGTGCATCCAGTAACTCAGGATAGCCACTCATGCCATAAAAAAAATGATTTATTGGGTTGTAGACTCTAAAAGACCCGCTACGGGACATGGGCTATCAAAAAGACCTGGACATGATCACAGCAGCACAAAGAAGGTCTACACAAAAACAGTAAGGTCATATTAGAAAATTGACTAATTACTGCCATAATAACCATCTGGACCACAGAAATAAGGATGTTCCGGCGGTGCTAGAGTTTCTCACCAGCCTGCACTATGACGGACTTAGTTACAGCACTGTGAATAGTGCCAGAAGTGCATTGTCAAGTAATTTGTGGCAAGGAACAGAAAGACAGTCTGTGGGATCACATCCTCTGGTAGTTAAACTTTTAAGAGGCATCTTTAACACCAAGCCACCCAAAACAAGATACAACCAAATCTGGGATGTAAGTGTGGTCCTGACCATGTTAAGGAATTGGTCGCCGGCTACAGCATTAACTCTGGACAAACTAACTAGGAAAATGGTAATGCTGATGGCGCTGGTCACAGCGTAAAGGGTCCAGTCATTGCAAAAATTAAGACTGGATAGCATGACTATGGCGGCAGGAAGTTTGGTTTTTGTGATCCAGGACCTTATTAAACAAAATAGCCCAGGATCAGCGGGGCAGGTCATAGAATTTATGGCCTACCCGGAGGACGAACGCATCTGTATAGTGAAGCACATTTTGTTGTACATTGAAAGGACAAAGGCTATCAGAAGCAAGGAAATGGCTCTTTTAATCAGCCATAAGAAACCGTACCATAGAGTGTCAACTCAGACCATTTCACGGTGGCTGAAATATGGGTTAAGAAAGGCGGGAGTGGACACTAACATATTTAAAACGCACTCCACCAGGGCTGCAGCTACATCCGCAGCAAAACGCCTTGATGTATCCATGGACCAAATCCTCAGGATTGCAGGATAGTCGTCCGAGAAAACGTTTCAGAAATTTTATAACAAACCAGTTAGGAGTATAGGAACGTTTTCGGGGAAAATTTTAAGTTCTGTATGATAATTTATCCCTGAAGAATACAAGGGTTCTGATTTGAATTAATAAAATATTATTTATCATTTACGTTAAATAATTGGTATGAATGTTTTTTTGAATATCATTAACAATTTCTCCCAAACTACCAAGGCAGTTGTGAAGCATGGACTCGTTCCACGGCATGAGGTCACAGAGCTTTGAAATTTTCATGTAGTCACTCACGTGACACCGAAGTAAAATAGTAAGATTAAACGAGAACTTACCAGTTTGAAGTTTGATCTTTATTTTATGAGGAGGAACGTTGAGGGAATACGTGCCCTCTGCTCCCACCCTCGTATGGTCATATCTTGAACTGGTATATCTTTAATAATCTTACTATCTTAAGTCATTATAGTGTATCTGTGACCTCACACCGCAGCTTTGAAGGATGACATGCATGCGTCGTAGGCGGGGTTCTTCACGTATTCCCTCAACGTTCCTCCTCATAAAATAAAGATCAAACTTCAAACTGGTAAGTTCTCGTTTAATCTTACTATTCTAGCAGTTTCCCCACTACCGATGTTAGACTAACTGGTCTGTAATTCCCCGTTTTCTCTGTCCCACCCTTTTTAAAAAGTGGGGTTATATTAGCTACCCTCCAATCCTCATGAACTACTCCAGAATATAAGGGTTTTTAAAAATTATCACTAAAGCATCCACTATTTCTGTGGGTACTTCCTTAAGTACTCTGGGATGCAACTTATTTGGCCCTCGGGATTTATCGGCCTTTAATCCATTCATGGAAACATAGATAGGTGCAGGAGGCGGCGCGACTCTGGTCAGCAGCGGCCTCTGCAGCCTGTCCGCGTTTTTATTATTTTTTTGTCTGTGTTTTTATGTAGTTTTTGTTATTTTATGTTGGGGTGTGTGTGTGGGGGGGGGTGGGTGTGGGTGGGAGGGGGGGGGGGAAACTTTTGAATCTCTCCCTGCACTGGAGACCCGACCTTTTCTCGTCGGGTCTCAGCTGTCGTTGGGGCCGCAACGAGGAGCGGCCTCCAACAGGAAGAAGCCGGGGACTCAGGTGCCGACTCACCTCACCGTCGTGGAGCTGGCTGAGACCGGAGCGGGTGGAGCGGTAGAGGAGCGTTGCTGCTGCTGCTGCTGCTGCTGCTGCTGCTGCTGCTGCTGCTGCTGCTGCTGCTGCTGCTGCTGCTGCTGCTGCGGCTGCTGCTGCTGCTGCTGCTGCTGCTGCTGCTGCTGCTGCTGCTGCTGCTGCTGCTGCTGCTGCCGCCGCCGCCGCTGCTGCTGCTGCTGTCGGAGGCTGCTGCTGCTGCTGGGTCTGCGGACGGCTGTGGCACCGGGAGCCCGCGGATCCCTGGAGGGAGACCGCTTTTCGGGGCTCCTGCAACGGCGACTTCTCCCGCCCGAGTTGCGGGGTCGAAGAGCTCCTGGAGCGGGGCTTAGCACCTCTGCCCCGCGCGGCTTGGAATGCGGGACTTTGCGAGCGCACACCGGGGGCTCCAACATCAAGACCCGGTGTGCGACCTCGCATCACCCGGCGTGGCTTTAATGGCCGCGGGACAATCGCCATCGCCAGCCGGGGGCTATGACTTTGACTCTGACATCGGGGGGGGAGAGAGTGCAGTGGAGAGATAAGTTTATTTGGCCTTCCATCACAGCTATGTGATGGATGTTTATGTAAAATGTAATTATGTTGTGTCTGGGGTCTATTTGTGTGTAATGTATGGCTGCAGAAACGGCATTTCATTTGGACCTCCAGGGGTCCAAATGACAATTAAATAGACTCTTGACTCTTGACTCTTTAGTAGGCTATTTGGCCCTTCGAGCCTGCACTGCCATTCAATATGATCATGGCTGATCATCCAATTCAGTATACCGTACCTGCCTTCTCTCCATATCCCCTGATCCCTCTAGCCACAAGGGCCACATCTAACTCCCTCTTAAATATAGCCAATGAACTGGCCTCAACTACCTTCTGTGGCAGAGAGCTCCAGAGATTCGCCACTCTCTGTGTGAAAAATGTTATTCTCATCTCGGTTCTAAAGAAAATAGAGAGAATACAGAGGAGATTTATTAGAATGTTGCCTGGGTTTCAGCAACTAAGTTACAGAGAAAGGTTGAACAAGTTAGGTCTTTATTCTTTGGAGTGCTTAAAGTTAAGGGGGGACTTGATAGAGGTCATTAAAATGACGAGAGGGATAGACAGAGTTGACGTGGATAAGCTTTTCCCACTGAGAGTAGGGAAGATTAAAACGAGGACATGACTTCAGAATTAAGGGACAGAAGTTTAGGGGTAACATGATGTTTAGGGATAACATGGTGGTGTTGTGGATAATTAAGTAGATTTTCAAATTCTACTGAGAGATTTAGGCCATTTAGAAGAGTGGGCTGAAAGATGGCAGATGGAGTATGATGCTGATAAGTGTGAGGTGCTACATCTTGGCAGGACAAATCAAAATAGGATGTACATGGTAAACGGTAGTGAATTGAGGAATGCAGTTGAACAGATGGATCTAGGAATAACTGCATAGTTCCCTGAAGGTGGAATCACATGTAGATAGGGTGGTAAAGAAAGCTTTTGGTGTGCTGGCCTTTATAAATTGCGTAAATTGAGCATTGAGTATAAAAGTTGGGATGTAATGTTAAAATTGTACAAGGCATTGGTGAGGCCAATTCTGGAGTATGGTGTACAATTTTGGTCGCATAATTATAGAAAGGATATCAACAAAATAGAGAGAGTACAGAGGAGATTTACTAGAATGTTGCCTGGGTTTCAGCAACTAAGTTACAGAGAAAGGTTGAACAAGTTAGGTCTTTATTCTTTGGAGCGCAGAAAGTTAAGGGGGGACTTGATAGAGGTCATTAAAATGATGAGAGGGATAGACATGGTTGACGTGGATAAGCTTTTCCCACTGAGAGTAGGGAAGATTCAATCAAGAGGACGGCTTGAGAATTAAGGGACAGAAGTTTAGGGGTAACATGAGGGGGAACTTCTTTACTCAGAGAGTGGTAGCTGTGTTGAATGAGCTTCCAGTGGAAGTGGTGGAGGCAGGTTCGATTTTATAATTAAAAAATAAATATATGGACGGGATAAGAATGGAGGGTTATGGTATAAGTGCAGGTAGATGGGACTCGGGGAGAATACGTGTTTGGCACGGACTAGAAGGGCCGAGATGGGCTGTTTCTGTGCTGTTATTGTTATATGAGGGGGAACTCTTTTACTCAGGGAGTGGTAGCTGTGTGGAATGAGCTTCCAGTGGAAGTGGTGGAGGCAGTTCGATTTTATCATTTAAAATTACATTGGATAGGTATATGGATGGGAAAGGAATGGAGGGTTATGGTCTGAGTGCAGGTAGCTGGGACTAGGGGAAAATAAGTGTTCAGCACGGACTTGTAGGGCCGAGATGGCCTGTTTCCATGCTGTAATTGTTTTATGATTATGTGGTTAAAGGATTTTCCCCTCTATCCTTAAGCTGTAACCCCTTGTCCTGGACTTCCCCAACATCGGTAACAATCTTCCTGCATCTAGCCTGTCCAATCCCTTAAGAATTTTGTAAGTTTCTATACGATCCCCCCTCAATCTCCTAAATTCTAGCGAGTACAATCCGAGTCTATCCAATCTTTCTTCATAAGAAAGTCCTGACATCCCAGGAATCAGTCTGGTCAATTTACCTAACACCATTTGCCGGCTAATCTGGATTTCACTCAGTTCCTCCATCACATTTAACCGCCGGTCTGGGCAAGAGACTCTTCGCATCTACGCAATTGATTCCTCATATGATGTTTCCACTAAATGATCACGTTAATGAACTTGAGATGTTCCAGGGATAAGTGTGGTGCTAGGGCGATGGCACAATCCGTGGACCTGTTGTGGCAGTAGGCGGACTGCAATAGGTCAAGGTCGCTGGATAGACTAGATTTAACAATTAGCCTATGAAAACATTTCATGGTGGTGGATGCTGCCACTAGAATAATTGTTCCCATCTTAAACAAATATAACGCTGTCTTTCAATAGAAATAAACAGGAAACGTGTGAGTGTGATTCGCATTTTCTTTCCTCACAAACAACATTCCGCAGTGGGATTTGGGGGCCTGCAGAGATTGTTTGTTCAGTGGCTATACTTGATCTCAATTACAATGACGTCTGAAGACGTCCTCCGGGAATTCCCGTCTGGTTAAATAAGGAGCTGATTGCACTGTGCAACCTCGCTTGCTGCCTTCAACAAACACCGCAAGGTGACGCCATGGAGTCGGCCAAGATCACTATGCACTGGTTGGAAGTACTACGCATTAAAAAAGCTTTCCAAGCCGTCCAAAGGATTTACTACCCCCTGCTCGCAGCCGTTAGTGTTCCTGGTAAGCAGTTGTGTCATTATTGCGCACGCGTGTCTCTCGCAGATCGCAGTGAAATAACGCGCAAGTTTTATATGGTTTCCAATATTACATGTCCGAGTGTGTTATGTACCACAAATAATTTTAAATTTGTTCCTGCTTTTATATGTTGCACAAACATGTTAATTGAAACGTGGACGAGTTTGGCTTGGTTGTAATAATACTCTGATATAAAATGGAGCGGCAGAAGGCTGGGATCTCAGTAGTTCATAATCGCGACTGCATCAAATATCTGATGGAGCATTTTCGCTGCGGTGTTTTAATCTCCGCACGTTTGAGTAAGGTATCATAACATTTCTCATTAAGAATTCCTCTGCTTCCTATTTTACTCTTCGTTCGAGTTACAATTAGAATGTGTGGTTATGATTTCAAAGATTCTTCATCGGGATTTGTTTGACATATTGCTTGCTCTATTGTGGATGAGTGTTAGCTATTTTCTGTGTGAGAACTGAACACTGCTCAACCGGATGAAAAGAATGTGAATAGAGATAATTTACGGCACGGGACATGGGGATGGCTATGGGGATCGTGCAAAACACCCAGTTATTCAGAATAGACACGGGAGTTGGCGAGGAACCTTGACGTGAGCTGGAGACGAGTAGCAACGTTTAATATATTAGTTAATGCAGGTAGAAACGCTACAAAAATAGGATTTCCCTCGGGTGCCCTTCATTTATAACCGGTAGAAAAAAATAAGCACTCGGAAAATTGGATAAAAATGGGAAAATCAAGTAAGATCTCTGCTGAAAATCCAGTAATCTGCTGAAATGACACCTGCAAATAACAAAACAAGTACAAGTTAATGTGTGCTTTGGGGCCGAGGACCAATGCAAATAAGTGTCATCTAATTTCTCGTGGTCTCTGCGCTATTATCCTTTTGATTTCTAACCATGTTTCCCATGTCTGCTCAAATTCAAATACGCTTGTTTGGAAAGTAGATTCAAATCTCGGATACAAGAGGAAAGATTAACTCTATTTTATACTGTACAGACACTGCTTCAGCTGTTGTATTTTTCCTCTTAGTTTACGTTCACATTCATCGCCTATTGTATTTTGTAAACGATTTATTTTCTCAGATCTATAAAATATATATTTTTACAAAGGTCGTGGGTCTTCACAGATATTTCCGGTATCCACCCTTTTGGCCGTTCATCAGCAGAGCAGGAACATTCCTTTTTCTTCGCACCACCGCAGCTTTATCTAGTGACCGGTTTGGACAACACCTTGTCGCCCGCGCTCCATTATCAGAGGCGGTGGGCATACATTAGGATTGTCGCCAGAACTTCTGTTCATTTCCTTGATTAAATATGTATTATTTCTCCCTTAATTTCATATTAGATTATCTTCCTTCTGAGCAGGTTACATGGGCCCGCGCTGCTAATCATATAGATTTAATATCAAACTCATTGGCGAGGCAGAATTTGAATCTACGTGAATAATTTTCCAGTTAACTTTCACATCTTTGCAGTTAACGTTATGACAATTGTGATCCTGTCCCGGGGAAGATGCGGCCTATCCACTTGCGTAACTCGTTACCTTGTGGCCATGGCGGCGGCGGATCTGTTGATTGTCATCATCGACTTGATATTGAGGCATATACCCATCCTCTATTGGAAGGAGTTCAGTTTTGTGCAGTCCTTTCCCGTGTGCAATATCCACGCCGTCCTGCTGTTCGCAGCTACAGACTGTTCTGTCTGGTTCACCGTCACCTTCACCTTCGATCGATTTGTGGCCATATGTTGCCCGAAGATGAAAACGAAATATTGTACCGAGCGAACGGCGGCGTTTGTTTTAGGGACAGTGACAGTGTTGAGTTGTTTGAAGAACATTTTCTGGTACTTTATGTTGACGGGTCGCTATTTGCTGACGAATCTCCCCTGGTTTTGTGCAGTGGTTCCCGGCGTGCGCTCTTCGCGGGTCTGGGCAGCAATTGAGTTTCTTCATTACATTTTCACCCCGGGCGTCCCATTCCTTCTGATTATGCTGCTCAATATGATGACGGTCAGACACATTGTGGCAGCCAGCAGAGCGCGCAGGAGATTCCACGCTCAAAGCAGTGGAGAGTGTGGGAAGAATCCCAGAGATGCAGAAATGGAGAGTAGAAAGAAGTCCATAATTTTATTGCTGGTTATCTCAGGCAATTTCATCTTCTTATGGTCACTGTTCATCGTGTACGCTATCTGTTACCGAATATTGGCCTTGGGACATTTGTCTGTGGACGTCAATATTTATGTTGAACAGATTGGATTCATGTTGCAGCTTCTGAGCTGCTGCACCAACACAGGCATTTACGCAGTGACTCAGACCAAGTTCAGAGCGGAGATGACGAATGCAGTGAAATATCCTTTTACCGCAATTATGAAGTTAATGAAATGAGGAGAAAGCGGTTCCTGCATCGCATTCCAATTCTGCCCGATGATCTCGTGATTGTCCTGTCATAGAAAATATTGCCTTCTGTACTCGTATGAAACTGACTTGGGCGAGTGGATCGCGTTATAAATGGATTCCCTGTTCATGGTTTGAATTAGTTCAGTTTAGTTTAGTTTATAACTGTCACGTAAAAGAATGTACAATGAAAAGCTTTTGCTTTCGTACTCTCCTGTCAATGAAATGACTGTACACGAATATACTGAAAAGATATTACAGCTTTGTGCAGACCAGTAACAGACCCTTTCGCCTTCCAAGCCGAACATGATTCTTGTCTGCTCAAACACCATGTGCCCGCATCAATCCCGTATACTTCATCGTCTACCCTGCCCAAGACCCGGCCAAACGTGATGGATGTATATGCAGAATTAGAGCATAAAACAAAGAATACTGCAGCACAGGTCATAAAACATGGTATACTGCAGCCCACAATGTCTGTGCCGACATGACATCGAATCAGACTGGAATGCCGGAGAAACTCATCGGGTGAGGCAGCATCTATGGAGCGAAGGAAATAGGCAACGTTTCGGGTCGAGACCCTTCTTCAGACCCGAAACGTTGCCTATTTCCTTCGCTCCAAAGATGCTGCCTTGTCCGCTGAGTTACTCCAGCATTTTGTCTACCTTCGATTTTCCAGCATCAGCAGTTCCTTCTCAAACATGAAATCAAATTATCTCTTATCTCCCTTATCCCTCCATGTTTTCCATATTCATATCTCTATTCGGCAGTCATTTTAATGCCACTCTCGTATGTGCCTCAACCACCACTCCAGGCAGCGCGTTCTAAGCACTCACCAGCCTCTATCTAAAATATAGCCACTTAATCTCCTTCAAACGGCGCCGCTCTCACCGTAACGTTTTGTTCTCTTATATTTGAGTTTATTTTCCATCCAGGCAAAATCCGAGTGTCTACCCTATCAGTAACGCTCCTAATTTCATATACACCTCAGCTCTCCCCGCAATCATATGCTTCATCTGCATAACACTCTTATACACTGGCTCTTATACGCAATGGTCCGATCTATGGAAGCAAACATACCATGTGTCTCATTTGACACACTTTCTGTGTGGTGCCATTTTCAGGGAGTTATGGCATTGGACTCCAAGATCCCGATGTTCATCAAGGCTGTGAAGGGTAATGTCATTAACTTATATTTCACCAACATTTCTGCTTCAAAAATGCAATAACTCATACGCTTGCTCCGATAAACCTCGTCAGCGATGTCTCCGCCAATTTCTGCAGCTGATCTATATGCCGGTGTAGAATTTGACGGCATTCCTCAGTTTCCGTGGCCCCAGCAATCTTGCTGTCATCAGCAAATGTACTGACAAGTATACGTTTAAGTCCAAGAATGTATTTGTATCACAAACAATAGCCGTTCCACAACACAGCCCTGTGCAACCACTGGTCACAAACGTGCAGCCTGAATACTGTCCTTCCCCCACAACCCTGTTTTTTATCAGTTAGTTCCAAATCCATACGATAAAGCCACTATTAATGTCGCACATGTTCATCTTCACATCATGAGATGCAGCCAAGCTCCACAATGTACCGAAGATGACCTGGCCGAACTAAATGCCGCTGCGCTCGCCTGCTCCAACCCCTGGAAAGAGGTGATATAGAAGATGGCCGGACACGAGGAAGAAGAAACTTCAGGGCAGCCTACCATGGCAGTGTGGTATACAATGCCTTATTAACATTCATGTAGACAACATCTACTGCCCGATACTCATTGATCACCTTCGTCACCTGCTCAAAAAGCTTAATTTGTATGCGTTGTGCAGCGGTAAGCTACCTGTCCTTAATTTTCCCAATGAGAGTACCCTATCCCGGAGATTGCTTTCCCATAATTTCTCAGCCACTGACCTGCTGCTCACTGGCCTTTATTTCCCTGGAATCTCTCCACCTCCCTTCTTAAATAAAGGAAAAGCTTAACTACTCGCTAGACTTCCGGGGCAGCGCCTGTGGCCAGCGGAGACGCATACATCTCCATCAAGGCGCCTGCAATCTTTCCTCTTCCCTCTTCCATCGCCCGATAAACTGGAATTGATCCATCTGGTCCTCGGGATTACCGAGCTCCACCTCCACCATTTTAATCTCACGCTGCCCTCGCACATCAGTATTGGTCTCACTGGTCTCACAGTCCTCTATATCCTTCTCCTCCGTGAAAACACTTGCAAAGAAAATGTTTGTGCCTCGTCTACATCTTCAGGCTTCAAGCACACATTAGATAATTTACCCTTGGACTGCCCTACCATCTCCACGGTAACTTCTTGCTTTTAATATAGGTATTAGAATATTTCGGGATTTCGTTAACCTGACTCCGCTAAGTAATTTCCTACCACGTTTTGGAACTTATAATCGCCCTATTGATTTTGTTTCCCCTTTCTTTGTAATACACATAGTCCCTGTCTTTATCCTTCCATGCGCTTTCCTTTACATTTTAACCAAATTTACGACATTTCGTCATCCACAGTTCCCTTTCTTTGCCGTATTTATCCTATCGCCTGACTGGAACTAGCCTTTTTTTCTGAAAAGGATCCACCATCATTTAAACAACTTCCACAGTACAGATGCGTAATTAGCCAATGGCATTTGGTTGGTGCATTTGTCCAGGTGTATATGGCAGCGTTGTTCCCCACGGTTTAGGTAACTAAATCAATCGAATGGGCCTTGCTAACAATGCAGTACGAGAAGGAAATTCGATTAAAACATCGAAACATGAATTACCTTGGCAAACAAGACATCGAGGCAGTACCTTCGAGCCAGCACCGCCATTCATTGTGATCATGGCTGATCGTCCCCAATCAATAACCCTTGCCGGCCTCCTCCCCATATCCCTTGATTCCACCAGCCCCTAGAGCTCTATCTAACTCTCTCGTAAATCCATCCAGTGATTTGGCTTCCGCTACCCTCTGTGGCAGGGAATTTCACAAATTCACAATTCGCTGAGTGACATTTTTTTCTCACCTCAGTCCGAAATCGCCTCCCCTTTATTCTAAGACTGGTACTGGACTCGCCCAACATTGTGAACATTTTTCCTGAATCTAGCCTGTCCAGTCCTTCTATAATTTTATCTGTTTCTGTAAGAACCCCCTCATCCTTCTAAACTCCAGTGAAAACAAGCCTAGTCTTTTCGATCTTTCTTCATATGACAGTCCCGGCATCCCTGGGATCAATCTCGTGAACATACGCCTCAATCACAAGGATGTCCTTCCTCAAATTAGGTGACCAAAACTGCAAACAATATTCCAGATGTGGTCTTACCAGAGCCCTATACAACTGCAGAAGAACCTCCCTAATCCTATACTGAAATCCTCTTGTTGTACTGAAGGCCAACATTCCATTAGCTTTCTTCACTGCCTGCTGTATCTGCACGGCAACTTTCAGAGACCGGTGTATAAGGACGCCCAGGTCTCACTGCACCTCCCCCTTACCTTACCTAACCCCATTGAAATAATAACCCGCCTCCTTGTTTTTGCCACCAAAGTGGATAACCTCATTTAGCTATATTATACTGCATCTGCCACGAATCTACCCACTCACTCAACCTGTCCAGGTCACCCTGCAATCTCCTAACATCCTCTTCACAGCTCACACTGTCACCCAGCTTTGTGTCATCCGCAAACTTGCTCCTAATTAATATATATGGTAAACAGTTGAGGCCCCAACACCGAGCCTTGCGGCACTCCACTCGCCACTGCCTGTCATTCTGAAAGGGGCCCGTTCACTCCTACTCTTTGCTTCATGTCTGCCAACCAACTTTCTATCCATGTCAACGCCCTACCCCCAATACCATGTGCTCTAATTTTTGTCACCATTCTCACGTGCGGGATCTTATCAAAGGCTTTCTGAAAGCCTAGATACACTGGCACCCCTTCATCCATTTGACTTGTCACATCCTCAATAAATCCAAGAAGATTAGTCAAGCATGATTTTTCTTTCATAAATCCATGCTGACTTGGACTAATCCTTTTACTGCTATCCAAATGCCCCATTATTACCTCTTTAATACACTTCTCACATGTGTAGCAGCCAGAGGCACCAGCAGTGTCCTTGACCTCCCCATCTTACTGGGAGAAGTTGTCGATTTGTAACAAAATGTATGTTTAGTGTGACCCTTGAATAGAATCTTCACTCCGTGAACACCTTTGATTATATCCACGTTCAACCATAGCTCCCAAGGTCTACACACTTGGAATTGCATTGCAGCGTGAAGCACATTGAATGTCACGAGTCGAATATCTTTGTAACAATATATCCACTGCGTGAGGCTGCCAATTTTGACCCATCAGTCTAGTCAGATTTTCAGTTAAATCTCTGAACATTTTACAATCCATTTTGGCAGGGATGTCTTCAAATGTTTATTCGCCTTTTAAAATATCCACTGTGTCATACCCTAAATCTTCCCAAATGGATTCCATTATCATATTTCAATGTTTGACAAGGATTGCTTCAAAACTCCATTCCGAAAACTCTAATATAATGACACGCGATGCTTCATTTAGAAAATGATGCAAGCATTCCCAATGTCGAGAAAATACAGTATGCGATCATTGCCGTTCTTGGAGTTCATGGTCAATCATAGCAACCTTTTTAAGAGGTCTAACACTGCGAATGAATTGGTATCAGGAAACGCAGTCAAGACATAGCAGCCAAGTGGACTGTCGCTCTGCCAGCATAAAATACAGCACTTAGAGCTTCCCAGAAATTCGAAAGAAACAAATATATCCTTTTAAGAAGGGCTGAGTGGAACGTGAATGAATAAACAAAAATGCAAGATAAATACACGAACATAGAAACCTTATAATGCCTCTGCGATCCCCATTCATATTCCGCTAAATGGAGTGAAAATAGCGGATGAATCACCCGCCAAGTTCCATTATTCTACGTTTGTTACAGTTTATAGGGTATCCACTAGGGTGGAGAAGAGGTGAAGTGACTATGTGAAACCAAAGAATCTTAAATACAGTTGTTGAAAAAATCTAGAGACTTGGCGAAGGCATGTTGGAACCGAACTCTCAGAAAATATCAAGCAACTTTAAAATTGCTTATAAAGCATGAACACCACTGCGCTGCTGAAAAAGGTCCAGCAGAGACTGCACTTCCTGAGGGTGCTCAGGAAGAACAACATCACTCAGAGGCTGCTGCTGTCCTTTTATCGGTGCTCCATTGAGAGCATACTAACATACTGTGTATGCGTGTGGTACACCAGCTGCACAGCGGCTCAGAGGAAAGCGCTCCAGAGGGCCACTGACAACGCCCAGAGGATTGTCGGCTGCCCTCTCCTTACCTTGGAGGACATACACAGTTCCCGCTGCAATAAAAAAACCCAGAATATAATAAAGGACATCTCCCACCCCGGACACTCCCTGTTTGAACTGTTGCCGTCAGGCAGACGGTACAGATCCACAAGGACAAGGACAAATAGACTAAAAAACAGTTTTTACCCCACTGCTATAAAAGTACTAAATGTGGCCGCCAAGGAACGCAGGGGCGATACAGACTAAGGGACTGTGGTAACGGTGAAATCGACAGAAGGATGGAGGGTTGGGTGTGTATGCGTGCTTTGTCTGTGATTTTTATTTATTTGCTTATCTTTATTATTTTACCGTGGATGTTTCGTTAGCTTTAGAAATGTTTGAATGCTGCACTGACTGGCTGACATTTTAAATTTCGTTGTACATGGCCCATGTTACAATGACAATAAAGAAACTATTCTACTAAAAAAAAAAAAAAAATAATAATGTCCGTTGGGATCGCTAGTCATTCTTCTAAAGTTTTGTGACATCAGGCAAGTTTGATCGAAACGGTTCATCTGAAATATCTGCGATCCCATATGTCCATTCGAATCGTTCGTTGCTACCCAATTGGCAAGTCCATTTTTCAAGAGTAACCAGAAAGCGATATACTGGACATAACATAGAACTGTACTGCCGAGGAACAGACCGTTCGGTGCATAATGTTCGGGCCGAACAGTATGCCAAATTAATCTAACCTCCCTTCCAGCACGTGAACCAGATCACTCCAATCCATACATATTCAAGACCCAATCTTAAAGTCTCTTAAAATGCACCAATTTAATCTGCCTCTACAGCGACCCTTTCAACGCATCCCAAGTAGCATTCATCCACTTTGTAAGCAACCCTGCTCCTCACAACATTTAAGTGCTGGAGCAGAGTTAGGCCATTCGGCCCATCAAGTATTGTCTGCCATTGAGTCATTGGTGATCTATCTCCCCCTCCTAACACTCATGCCCTTTCCCCATAACATCTGATGGCCCAACTAATCTATCTATCTCTACCTTAAACAAATACATCGACTTCGCCTCCACAGCGGATTCCCCACATTCCTCATTGTGATGGTAGGCAACAAAGTCTAATCTTTTTCCCCACTTTTTTCTTGAAGCCTCCACAGTCGCGGCGATCGAAGCTCCCGCAGCCGGCGATCGAAGCCCCTGCGTCGGGACGGCTATAGCCCCCGCATCAGGGCGGTGGAAGCTCCCACAATCGGAGCGGTTGAAAAGCGGATTGGGGCATCTGGCAATGGAGGAGACGCAGGACAGAGAGGTCGGATTGGGAATGGGAGGGGGAGTTGAAGTGCTGAGCCACTGGGTGTTCATTAGGTTATTGCGGACTGAGCGGATGTTCGGCGAAACGATCGCCCAACCGTCGCTTAGTCTCCCCATGTAAATCAGCTGACATCTAGAGCAGCGGATGCAGTAGTTGGAGGAGATGTAGGTGAACCTTTGTCGCACCTGGAACGACTGCTTGGTTCCTTGAATGGAGTCGAGGGGGGAGGTGAAGGGACAGGTGTTGCATTTCTTGCAACGGAAAGTGCCCGGGGAGGGGGTGGTATGGGTATGGGAGGGAAGGGAAGAGTTGACAAGGGAGTTGCAGAGGGAGCAGTCTTTGCGGAAGGCAGATGTGGGGGGAGATGGGAAGATGTAGCGAGTGGTGGGGTCACGTTGGAGGTGGCGGAAATGGCGGAGGATTATGTATTGTATTTGCCGGCTGGTGGGGTGAAAGGTAAGGACCAGGGGGACTCTGCCCTTGTTGCGAGTGCGGGGATGGGGGGAGAGAGCAGTGTTACGGGGTATGGATGAGACCCTGTTGCGAGCCTCATCTATGACGGAGGGGAATCCCCGTTCCCTGAAGAACGAGGCCATTTCCGATGCCCTGGTATGGAATGTCTCATCCTGGGAACAGATGCGGCGTAGGCGTAGGAATTGGGAGTAGGGGATGGAGTCTTTACAGGGGGCAGGGTGGGAAGACGTGTAATCCAGATAGCCATGTGAATCAGTTGGTTTGTAGTGTATGTCGATCAGAAGTCTGTCCCCTGCGATGGAGATTGTGAGCTCAAGGAATGGTAGGGAAGTGTCGGAAATGGTCCAGGTGTATTGGAGTGCCGGGTGGAAGTTGGTGGTGAAGTGGATGAAGTCAGGCAGTTGTGTGTGGGTGCAGGAGGTGGCCCCTAAGCAGTCGTCAATGTAACGGAGGTAGAGGTTGGGGATGGGGCCCTGGTACGTATTGAACAAGGATTGTTCAATGTACCCGACTAAGAGGCAGGCGTAGCTGGGGCCCATGCGTGTGCCCATAGCTACGCCTTGTGTTTTGGAGGAAATGGGAGGAGTCAAATGTAAAGTTGTTGAGGGAGAGGCCCAACTCCGCTAGGCGGAGGAGAGTGTCAGTGGCTGGGAATAGGTTGCACCTCTGGTCGAGGAAGAACTGGAGGGCTTTGAGGCCATCCTGGTGGGGGATGGAGGTGTAGAGTGACTGGACATCCATGGTGAAGATGAGGGGGTGGGGGCCTAGAGAGTGGAATGTGTGGAGGCGGCGGAGAGTGTCTGAGGTGTCTAGAACATAGGTGGTAAGGGATTTGACCAAGGGGGATAGTACCGAGTCAAGGTATGTGGAGATGAGTTCGGTGGGGCATGAACAGGCAGAGACAATGGGTCTGCCGGGAGAGCCGGGTTTGTGGATTTTGGGGAGAAGGTAAAAACGGGCCGTGCGGGGCTGGGGAACGATGAAGTTGGAAGCTTGGTCGGGCAGGGTGGGTGATGGGGGATTCAATATGCAGGTAGACTGGGAAAATCAGGTTGGTTCAGGACCCCAAGAAAGAGAGTTTGTGGAATGCCTCCGAGATGGATTCTTAGAGCAGCTTGTAATGGAGCCAACCAGAGAAAAGGCAATTCTGTATTTAGTGTTGTCCAATGAACCAGATATGATTAGAGAACTCGAGGTAAAGGAACCGCTTCGAGGTAGTGACCATAATATGATTAGTTTTAATCTGCAATTTGTGAAGGAGAACGTTAAATCGGAAGTGGCAGTGATGTAGTTGAACAAAGGGGAGTATGAAGGCATGAGAGGGGAGCTGGCAAAGGTAGACTGGAAAGGGATCCTAGCAGGAATGAAGGTGGAACAGCAATGGCAGGAATATCTGGGCATAATCCGGAAGACGCAGGATCATTTCATTCTAAAAAGGAAGAAAGATTCTAAGGTGAGTAGGAGGCAACCGTGGCTGACAAGAGAAGTTAGAGATAGAATAAAACTAAAAGAAAAGATGTATAACACAGCAAAGAGTAGCCGGAAGCCAGAGGATTGGGAAACTTTCATAGGACAACAGAAGGGAACAAAACAGACAAAACGGGCTGAAAAGGTGAAGTATGAAGGGAAGCTGGCCAGGAATATAAAGGACAGTAAAAGCTTCTTTAGATATGTTAAGGGAAAAAGAGGAGGGGGAGGGATGCGCTGCTATTGTGGAGCAAGAAGGGGCCATGGGGAGGGGAGAAGAAACAGGAAGCAATGTGGTGGAGGAGGGGCCGATACTTGGGGACTTGCTCAATTAGATTTTGTAAAGCAGATTGTAAAGTAGGGTCTCTTCCATACCCCGCAACACTGCTCTCTCTCCCCATCCTCCCACTCGCAACAAGGGCAGAGTCGCCCTAGTCCTCACCTTTCACCCCACCAGCCATCACATACAAAACGTAATTCTCCGTCACTTTCGCCACCACCAACGTGACCCCACCACTCGCCACATCTTCCCATCTCCCCCCATATCTGCCTTCCGCAAAGACCGCTCTCTCCATAACTCCCTTGTCAATTTTTCCCTTCCCTCTCGTACCATCACCTCCCTGGGTACTTTCCCTTGCAACCGCAAGAGATGCAACACTTGGCCCTTTACCTCCCCCCTCGACTCCGTTCAAGGACCCAAGCAGTCGTTCCAGGTGCGACAGAGGTTTACCTGCATCTCCTCCAACCTCATCTATTGCTTCCGCTGCTCTAGATGTCAGCAGATCTATATCGGTGAGATCAAGCGGAGTTTGGGCGATCGTTTCGCCGAACACCTCCGCTCGGTCCGCAATAACCAAGCTGACCTCCCGGTGGCTCAGCACTTCAACTCCCCCTCCCACTCCATCTCCGACCTCTGTCCTGGGTCTCCTCCATGGCCACAGCGAGCAGCACTGGAAATTGGAGGAACAGCATCATATTCCACTTGGGTAGTCTGCATCCTGGGGGCATGAACATCGAATTCTCCCAATTTTGTTAGTCCTTGCTATCTCCTCCCCTTCCTCAGTCCCCCTGCTGTCTCCTCCCATCCCCCAGCCTTCGGGCTCCTCCTCCTTTTTCCTTTCTTGTTCCCGCCCCCCCACCCCCGATCAGTCTGAAGAAGGGTTTTGGCCCGAAACGTTGCCCATTTCCTTCACTCCATAGATGCTTCTGCACCCGCTGAGTTTCTCCAGCTTTTTTGTGTACCTTTGTAAAGCAGATGTTGTTTAGCTCATTGTCTGCAGCTTTTTTTTTAATTTTCTGCTGAACTGCATGTTTTCATATGAAATTAGATACATAAATAAAAGAAAATAACAAGAACATGAAATGTTTGGAGTTGATCATCACTTTACTCATCACTTTAGGGACTTCAGTTGAGGATGTTGCCAGGACTTTATGAGGATGTTGCCAGGACTCGAAGGTGTGAGCTACAGGGAGAGGTTGAGTAGACTGGGTCTCTATTCTATGGAGCATAGGAGGATGAGGGGGTATCTTATAGAGCTGTACAAAATCATAAGAGGGATAGATCGGGTAGATGCAGAGTCTTTTACCCAGCGTAGGGGAATCAAGGACCAGTTCAAGGTGAAGGGGAAAAGATTTAAATGAAATCAGAGGCGTACCCTGTTCACACAGGTGGGTGTATGAAACAAGCTGCCAGAGGAGGTAGTCCATTGTTTAAGAAACAGTTGAACAGGTACATGGATAGGGCAGGTTTGGATGGATATGGACCAAGTGCAGGCAAGTGGAACTAGGGTAGCTGGGACATTGTTGGCCAGTGAGAACGTGTTGGGGCGAAGGGCCTGCTTCTACACTATTAATCGATGACTCCATGAGTGCACCAAATACACCAGATACTTGGTTAAAATACACCAGGAGAGGACATGGACAGGTTCAGAATAGGATACAACAGATACTGAGCAGTCAACACCAGCACCTGATCCAAATGGCGTACGTCCGAGGGCCAGACATTGTGGGAAAGCCCACGGGGCCGGGTATTGGAGGAACACACCTCGTGGAAAAGACATTGGGGGTATGACCAGACAATGGTAGAGCAGAGGGATCTAGGAGTACAGGTGCATGGTTCCTTGAAGATCGGGTGGTCAAAAATACTTTTGACACATTGGGTTTCATCAGTCAGAGTATTGAGTATAGAAGTTGAGAGGTCATGTTCGAATTCTCTGCCTGCTTGCCGGTGGAGGCAGGTTCTCTGGATACTTTCAAGGGAGAGCTAGATAGGGCTTTTAAAGATAGCGGAGTCAGGGGATATGGGGAGGAGACTGGAACGGGGTGCTGATTGTGGATAATCAGCCATGATCACATTGAATGGCGGTGCTGGCTCGAAGGGCCGAATGGCCTACTCCTGCACCTATTGTCTATTATATGGCATTGATGGGACCACATTTACAGTATTGTGTTCAGTGCTGGGCACAATGTTATTGGGAACGTGCCAACAAGCTGGAAAAGGTACAGAGAAGATTTCTAAGGATGTTGCCAGGATATCAGGGTCGGCTATAGGGAGAGGTTGCCTAGGCTGAGACTCTAATTCTTGGAGCGCAGGAGGATGAGGGGTGACCTTACAGAGGGATACAAAATCATGAGAGGAAAAGATCGGGTAGATGCCAGTCTTTTGCCCAGAGAAGGGGAATAGAGAACCAGAGGACATAGGTTCAAAGTGAAGGGGAAAAGATTGAATTGGAATCTGAGGGGTAACTTTTCCACACAGGTGGGTGTATGTAGTAAGCTGCCGGAGGAGGTAGTTGAGGCTGGGACTATCCTAGAATTTAAGAAACAGTTGGACAGGTACATAGATAGGACAGGGTTGGAAGGATGTGGGCCAAACACAGGCAGGTGGGACTAGTGTAGCTGGGACATGGAAACAATTCATGAAATCAATATTCATACTGCTGGATTGTAAGCTGTCCATGTGCAATATGAGATGCTGTCATATTATGTGTCAATATGTGTTTCATCTCACTCTGAAAGTGGAGGAGGTCCAGGACAGACAGGTCAGTGTGGGAATGGGATGGGGAATTAAAGTATTTGGCAACCGGGAGATCAGGTTGGTCCAAGCAGACTGAGCGAAGGTGTTCAATGAAACGTCGGCCAATCTACGTTTGGTCTCATAGATGTATTAGAGTCCACACCTTGAACAGTGGATACAGTAGATGAGGTTGGAGGAGGTGCAAATGAAGCGAACTAACATTTATTTCCCGTCCACAACCGCTTTTGAACTGGATGTTCCCCTGGGCCATTTCAGAGCTGATAAGGGTCGTCGGCCACATGACTGGGGACCTGGAGTCACATAACGAGATCAGGCAAAGTCAGCAGATGCTGTTCCCTGAAATGTCATGGGTTTAGACACCAATGGTAGACCAAAGTGCTGGAGAAACTCAATGGGTGAGAGCATCTATGGAGCAAAGGAATAGGTGACGTTTTGGGTCGAGATACTTCCTCAGGCTCGGGGCCGGATTTAGATGAAGAGAGGCCCTAAGCTGTTCCACTTAACCATATAACCATATAACAATTACAGCATGGAAGCAGGTCATCTCGGCCCTACAAGTCCGTGCCGAACAACTTTTTCCCCTTAGTCCCACCTGCCTGCACTCATACCATAACCCTCCATTCCCTTCTCATCCATATGCCTATCCAATTTATTTTTAAATGATACCAACGAACCTGCCGCCACCACTTCCACTGGAAGCTCATTCCACACCGCAACCACTCTCTGAGTAAAGAAGTTGCCCCTCATGTTACCCCTAAACTTCTGTCCCTTAATTCTGAAGTCATGTCCTCTTGTTTGAATCTTCCCTATTTTCAAAGAGAAAAGCTTGTCCACATCAACTCTGTCTATCCCTCTCATCATTTTAAAGACCTGTATCAAGTCCCCCCTTAACCTTCTGTGCTCCAGAGAGTAAAGACCTAACTTATTCAACCTATCTCTGTAACTTAGTTGTTGAAACCCAGGCAACATTCTAGTAAATCTCCTCTGTACTCTCTCCATTTTGTTGACATCCTTCCTATAATTGGGCAACCAAAATTGTACACCATACTCCAGATTTGGTCTCACCAATGCCTTGTACAATTTTGGTCTCACCATTGCCTTGTACACTTGTGAGGCCCCTCCCCCCCAACCCCCCACCACCATGGCTAGAGGAAGATGGTCCATCAGATTGACATGGATTTGCAGCCGAGCGTGGCCAATGAGATAAGTGGCTGGAAATCTGTGTTTATTTATTTATTTATTTATTGCCAGTGCTAGTGTCGAGTTATTGGCTTAACACACTATTATTCTGAAATGTAGATGAAGGAAAATCACTGAAGTGTTGTTTAGAGACTGCAGTGCGTGTGACAGCATATGTCAGAAAGGCCTATGACCGTGTCAGAAATATTATACACCTTGCAGGGCACTCACTTTATTTTTTTTCTCTGTTTCCAGCTGGGCAACCTTGGCAGCTTTTTGGGGTGCTAAATGATAGTTTAGGTGGTCATTTAAGACGGCTTGCTTGACGCGTGCGATAATGTGCTTGGACGAAGTGGGTAGTTACCAGTCGGAATTATGCTCAATGAAGCATTCACATATTATTTCTGCTTGAAATAAAGTCTCTCCCCTCAGCCAATGGCTAGAAAAATGTATGGGAATGAAGTGCAGACTGCAGAACTGCAGTCTATCTGGTTTACTCGGAAGATGGACAAAAAATGCTGGAGTAACTCAGCAGGTCAGGCAGCATCTCTGGATGGACGTAATTGGTGATGCTTTGGGTTGATGCCTTTCTTCTCAAGAGAGTGTTAGATTTAGCTCAGGGCTAAGGGAATCAAGGGATACAGAGGAGATTTACTAGAATGTTGCCTGGGTATCAACAACTAAGTTACAGAGAAAGGTTGAATAAGTTAGGTCTTTATTCTCTGGAGCGCCGAAGGTTAAGGGGGGACTTGATAGAGGTCTTTAAAATGATGAGAGGGAAAGACAGAGTTGATGTAGACAAGCTTTTCCCTTTGAGAATAGGGAAGATTCAAACAAGAGGACATCACTTCAGAATTAAGGGACAGAAATTTAGGGGTAACATGAGGGGGAACTTCTTTACTCGGTGAGTGGTAGCGGTGTGGAAAGAGCTTCCAGTGGAAGTGTTGGAGGCAGGTTCGTTGGTATCATTTAATAGTGAGATTAAACGAGTACTTACCAGTACGAAGTTTGATCTGTATTTTATGAGGAGTTACGATGAGGGATTACGTGAAGAACCCACCCAGCGCGCAGGCGCGGCATACTTCCAAGCAGCGGTGTGTAATCACAGATAGACACAAATTGAAGTAAAGATAGTAAAGATTAATGAGACATCAGGCCGAGTTTGATCTATACAATGAGGGTGGGAGCGGAGGGCACGTAATCCCTCATCGTAACTCCTCATAAAATACAGATCAAACTTCGTACTGGCAAGTACTCGTTTAATCTCACTATTTTACTTCGGAGTCACGTGAGTGACTACGTGAAGACTTCAAAGGTCTGTGATTTCAAACCGTGTAACAGTTATATCACTCACTGCCGAAAGATCATCGAGGGAGGAAGTGGTATCTAAAGACCAACGAATTTGTTAGTTTTAAAAAACAAAATGTTTATTTAATAACAACAAAAATAGCTCCCCTGGGCTTTAAATTATAAATTTGCGGTTTCTAAAATTTTCTCCGCAAAGACGTCCTTCTCCATCAGCGGTTTGTGGTAGAATTTTGGAATGTTGATTCCCTTGACCATCCCGCTGTACTAAGGATGTGGTCTATGGGAACCTGCATCCGATCCGCCGCTGACGTGGACGCTGCCCTGGTTGAATGGGATTTAAAAACATCCGTGTTAATCCCTGCCGTATTAAGGACCTGTTTCAACCATCTGGATATTGTCTGGCTGGTAACCCGTCCAAAAGGCTTTTTATGGCTGACCCATAAGGCTTTCTCTCTCCCTCTAAGAGTTTGGGTTGTGTCTATGTAATCATAAAGGTGGGTCACCACACACAGCCTAGGTTCTGGAGGGTAGGCCCAGGAAGATTAACGGAGAGTTGGATATACCTGGCCTGCTCTGTTTAACCAACCCCGGCATGGTAAAAGTAATGGAATCTGGGGTGGTCACCATGTGGTCCAGACTTAACTGATGCAGCGACTGAACCCTCTGAGCAGAGACAAGCGCCATGAGCATGAGGGTCTTGTAAGTAGACTGTTCCAGGCTCAGGGATCCCACCGGAGGCCAACCTCGAAGGTGTGACAACACAACACTAACATCCCACACATGGGTGTATCTAGGTGTAGGGGTTTGGTGTTATAAATCCCTTTAAGGAGTTTGATAACCAGGGGATGGGATCCAATACTCTGCTGTCCTGAGGGCATAAGGTATGCGGACAGGGCGCTCCGAGCTGCATTGATGGCACTGTAGCTCATCTTTTGGTCATGGTGCAGGTGGGCCACGAACTCCAGCACATCCGTGATCGAAGCCGTCTTGTAAGATGTCCCTGCTTTCAGGCAGTACTGTTCCCATTTCCTGATGTAGGTCAGGTACTGTTTCTTGGTAGAAACTCGCAGGGATGCCGACATGGTGGTGATTGTTCTTTCTGATAACCCCAATCCCTGGTAAGGTCTGTTCAGAATCTGGAAACCAGGAGGTTCAATTTTTTATGGCATGGATGACATGCCAGATACCGGGTGAGTCAATAATTGGGGGTGGCTGTGAAGAACCATAGGTGTCTCTACCACCATGTCGTGGAAAATTGGGAACCATGGTTGGGTAGGCCAGTCGGGTACGACCAGAATGCCTGAAGCTGAGTCAGCTTGTATTTTCTGGAGTACCCGACTGATGAGGCAGAAGGGAGGGAAAGCATAGAAAAAGAAATTTCCCCAATCCAGCGTGAAGGCATCTACCGCTGCTGCCTCTGGGTCTGGTTCCCAAGCCACATACATGGGTAGTTGGTGATTTAGTCTAGACGCAAACAAATCTATATCTGGCGTACCATATTGCTTAACAATTCTAGCAAATAGTTTCGGGTCTAACATCCATTCGATGTTGTCATTGAATTTTCGTGACCTGGTGTCCACCACTGAATTTAGCTTGCCTGGTAAATAGGCAGCTGATAGCCAAATATGTCTCTCGACATACCATTGCCAGATTATAGTAGTCAATTTGTCGCATGATACTGATTTTATGCCACCCATGTGCTGGATGTAAGACACCGCCGTTGTGTTATCAATCATAATCCTAACATGCACATGCCGCATATCAGATGCATAGGCTTTTAGCCCATAAAAGGCGGCGAGCATCTCCAAGAAGTTTATGCCCAGTGTTTGTAGTAGCGATGCCTCTGAGTTAGTCCATCTGCCACCTGTGCTGTCTATAGAGTTAGTAGCTCCCCAGCCTAAAGCACTGGCATCCGTTGTAATGGTTATGTTAGGATTGGCGACGGTGATAGGACTGTGACTGTGCCAAATGTTATCCACCCACCACTGAAGTTCTGATCTGGCTTCAGCGGGTAAATCCATTTTACGGTCATAATGCCCCCTATTAAGACGTAATGCATGTGTCCTTGCTCTTTGCAAATTTTGATAATGCAAGGGCCCATATTGGGCAGCCGGGAATGCTGCTACTATAGTACCAATGACTCTGGCTACGTGCCGTATCCTTGGTTGCGGTTTTGCAATTAAACGGTTACAGGCTTCTGTTAGTGTAACTTTTTTTATCTCTAGGCAGAGTGACAGTCATTTGGATAGTGTCAATAGTGAAGCCTAGGTAATCCATGTTAGTAGTAGGCTCCAATATTGATTTATCTGGGTGTAGAATAAATCCCAAAGTTTCAAGGAGTTGTTTAGTGGCTAAAACTCCTGCGACAGCTAGTTCCCTTGTTCTCCCTAATATGAGAACATCGTCCAGATAGGCCACGACTAAATGTTTTTGTTCTCTCAATTTTTTCATGGCCACTTTAAGAATTTTTGTAAATAATCTGGGAGCTGTCGTTAAACCATTGGGCAATGCTCTATACTGCCATAGCTGGCCCATCCAGATAAATTTCAGATATTTGTAATAATCCTTATGAATGGGTACTAAATAGTAAGCATCCTTGATGTCTATGCTTGCCATGTAGTATCCCTTGGAGATCAGTTGTCTGGCAGTGACAAATGTCTCCATTTTGAAATGTTGATACTCAACAGACTGATTAAGTGACGTCAAATCAATGATAATACGACATCCACCATCTTTTTTAGATTTGAGAAAAATATTCGATACAAATTCCTGCGGCTCGTGTGTGGTCATTTCTATGATGCCTTTAGCCACGAGCCTGTCTAGTTCAGCTTGTCCTTCTACCTTCTCTAATTCTGAGGGAAGGAATACCCTTTGGGGCATGTGCTGAACTGGCGGTTCTATGCCTGGTTTGAATTCAATTTTGTATCCACTGATGCTGTTGAGTATAAACTTGTTGTTAGTAAGGGAGCACCAAACATGCTTGAAGAACCTCAAACGCCCTCCTGTTAATACAACACCCTTTGTCTGTGCATGTCGACAGGAACCAGACCCACCTACCTCCATGTTTATTTGTGGGGGCGTTTCCGATGGGTTTGGCCCGAGGGTGTCCGTGTTGGTGCTGCGGTGGGGCGGCGCATCTTCCCACGGCTCCGCCCTGGGCCCCGCTCTAAAAAAGAGCTCTGGGGGTAGTGGGAGGCGGTCACCAGGCTTTCACCAGCTCGGTACCTACTGGTGGATGCCGAGGCGTGCTGCCAACTGGGTGTCTTCACCCTGCTCGGTCCTGGCGCTGCCCTCATGAGGCCTACAGGTTTGGCCGCCTCTTCCAATTCCTTGAGCTTCTTGGCCAAGTCTGCTCCAAATAGCAGCGCCTCCCGTTCCGGCGCTGGAGCTTTGCAGAGGCCCGCGTATTTGGGATTGAGGGCAGGCCTGATGTTTTCCCGCCGTAGGCTGTTGAGCTCGTACGTAGTGTTGCACATTAACGCCAGCGCATCCTGCTGGGGTATGGAGAGCTCTGCGTTACCGACGGACCGAGCAAAGGCGGTGATGGCTGCAGTGTGGAGCTTCAGGATCCGCTGCATTTTTACCTCCTGAGTCCTGATCTGCTGCCCCAGCTGGTTCCATATTTGCCCGTTGACAGTTTTAACCCGCAGCGCCTCGCAATTTTCCGGTGCTGTATAGGTGTCAAGGGCCTGCTGAACGACCTTCTCCTGCAGCGGCTTTTTGGAAAGCCTATTGATACTGGCCGCCATTCTAGGTGGTAGTATCATCCCGGTCGTTGGGGGCGCCGCGTACCGACCGACTACACCCAGTAGCTCTTCTTCCAGCTCGCCCGGCATACTAGTGTTGTCGTCCGCCTGCCCTTGTGATAGGCCAGCCCAGTCCTGGCCTCCCTTACTGCCCTCGAACAGAGAGGGTACAGAAGGGTGTGGCGATGGTATGGAGGAGGCCAAAGCCCGTCCTCCCTGGAGATGCCTAGCCCGCATCTCCTCATCGATCATCTGCTCCAGCAGCTGCCTCATGCAGCTGATGCGGGCGTCTCCCCGTTTCGCCAGTGGAGAGCGTTCCCGTTCCTCCGACGAGTCGGAGGACACCGGCCGGTCAGTTTTGCGGGTTGCCTTCCTCCCTGTGCGGGGCGTCGTAATCGGTGGCACAGGGAGCGGCTCGGTGTCGGGTGTGCGGGAGCGTTGAAATAGCTCCTCCGCCACTTGTGGCTGCCGCCCAGATATTGACCCCTCCTCGGGTGGAGTTGGGCAGGCAGTCCTTCTAGCTGGTCGCTTTCGGGTGGCCATAATTTTTCTTCACCGTTCAGCGACTCTGTAACACAAAAAGGCACTTACCTGAGGTCTTGTCTTTATGCTGCCGCTGGAGAGCCTGGCTCCAGCTGCTGCCGCTGTTGCACTGCTGACGTAATGCCGCGCCTGCGCGCTGGGTGGGTTCTTCACGTAGTCACTCACGTGACTCCGAAGTAAAATAATAAATTGGATAGGCATATGGATGAGAAGGGAATGGAGGGTTATGGTATGAGTGCAGGCAGGTGGCACTAAGGGAAAATAATTGTTCGGCACGGACTTGTAGGGCCGAGATGGCCTGTTTCCGTGCTGAAATTGTTATATGTTATATGTTATATGGGGAAGTAGCAAGAACGGGGTACTGATTTTAGCTTATCAGCAATGATCATATTCAATGGCTGTACTGGCTCGAAGGGTCGAATGGCCTACTCGTGCACCCGTTTTATATGTTTCAGACTAAGAGTGGGGGGTGGGAGGATGTTTTTCAAAATGTAAAACAACTACTGGGTATATTTTGTGCTGATTCAGATTATAACTGTGGCAATTTGGTAAGGCAACTGCCAACTTTAACATCTTGTAAACAAAGACCACAGGTTCAAATCCCGTCAGTGCCCATATTTACTTCCCTTTAACAGGGTGGCACAATGGTGCAGCAGGTAGAGCTGCTGCCTCATAGACTTGAGTACGATCCTGGAGGAGCTGCTCATCACAAAATGAAACTACGCCGTGTCGCAGAGACAAAGCGACAGCACAGTAAGGAGAGAGAGAAGGGGGCACGACGACTACCAACTACCGCCAGTCTCCACTGCCCACGTTGCACCAAGGTGTGTGGATCGTAGATCGGCCTCTACAGACATCTGCAGACCCACAAGTGGACGACCATATGGAGAGGAGAGGGCAGTCATACTCGTTTCGAGGAACCGCCGAAGATGATGATGATTTGTCCAGGTGCTCTGGTTTCCTCCCACATCTCAAAGACATACGTGTTTGTACGTTAACTCAAGCTAACTAGGTTATCCCACTTTCTTATCTATTCCCTGCACAACAGTGTAATTTACAAAAACTGTGGTCAGCGTGCACTTGGAGGGCAGAAGGGCCTGTTTCCCAACAATGGGGAATTAGGGGAGGGCACCATCAAATGGGGAATTAGGGGAGGGCACCATCAAATGGGGAATTAGGGGAGGGCACCATCAAATGGGGAATTAGGGGAGGGCACCATCAAATGGGGAATTAGGGGAGGGCACCATCAAATGGGGAATTAGGGGAGGGCACCATCAATTATGTTTGTTTGCTCTGGGCACTGTGAGCTGTCGATGCTGGTTTACACCGAAGATACACACAAAATGCTGGAGTAACCCAGCAGGACAGGCAGCATCTCTGGAATGGGTGATGTTTCAGGTCGAGACCCTCTCCCGACTGTCTGAGGAAGGGTCTCGACCCAAAACATCCCCCATTCCTTCTCTCCATAGATACTGCCTGTCCAGCTGAGTTACTCCAGATTTTTGTGTCTAACTTTGTTTGACCCATCTTTAATAAATTTACATTACTTTGTGACAGGCCACTTTCACAATGTTTCCACTAGTGGGAGGCGAAAGGTTCCTTTAGGAAGGAGATGAGGAGGAATTTATTTAGTCAGAGGGTGGTGAATCTGTGGGACTCATTGCCACAGACGGCCATAGAGGCCAAGTCAACGGCCTTTTTAAGGCAGAGATAAATAAATTATTGATTAGAACGGATGTCAGGGGTTATGGGGTGTAGGCAGCAGAATGGTGTTAAAAGGGAAAGATAGATCAGCCGTGATTGAATGATAGAGTAGACTTGATGGGCCGAATGGTCTAATTCAGCTCCTATTTCTCACGACCTTTCAATGGAATGGGAATCAGCATGGACTTTGCATTTGGTGTTTACAATACAATACAATACAATTTATTGTCATTTGAGCCCCAGTGAGGCTCAAACGAAATTCTGTTTCCACAGCCATACAAACAAAGACAATTTCCTAGACATACACACAATTTAATTCACACAAACATCCATCCATGATGGAAGGCAAAGTCTTTTCTCTCCCCTGTTCTCCATGTCTCTCCCGATGTCCAAGCCCCAGGCGGGCGATGATAAGTCCCACGGCCATTTTAGGCCGTGCCGGGCGATTTACGGCCCCGCTCCCGGTCTAAATGTCACAAAGTTGGAGCCCCCGGCAGGCGCTGGAATGTCCCACGGCCATGAAGCCGCGCCGGGCGATGTTCGACCCCGCTCCGGGTCTTTCCAACCCCGCGACACGGGCTGGAGAAGTCGCGTTGCGGGAGCTCCGGGAAGCGGTCTCTCTCCTCCCCCCGGACCCGCGAGCTCCCGATGTCCCAGTTCACCGGACCTGCGGCTGCGTTGCTGGAGCCTCCGAGCCCCAGGAGTCGAGTCGCAGCAGCGAGTCACCACCGCTCCCCACGCTCCGAGGCCGGCCAGCCCCACGATGGTGAGTAGTCCGCAGCTCCACAGTCTCCCGAGCCCCCGGGTCATTCAGGTTGGAGGCCGCTCCACGGTGCTAGGCCCCAACGACAACCGAGACCCGACAGGGAAAAGGTCCCTGTTGTTAAGAAATGGTTGCTCAGATTTAAAGAGTAAGGTCAGCTTGGCGGAGTGAGTGTGAAGGAGGCCGGAGGCGGCTGATGGGTGAATAGCCAAGTCAAGTCGAGTTTATTTGTCACATACACATATGAGGTGTGCAGTTAAATGAAAAGTGGCAATGCTCGTGGACTTTGTGCAAAAAGACAAACAACCAACCAAACAAACTATAAACACAATCATAAACACACATATTCATTTGCATAATAAATGATGGAAGGAAAAACGTTCAGTAGAGTTAGTCCCTGATGAAATAGGCGTTTACAGTCCGAATGGCCTCTCGGAAGAAACTGCTTCTTAACTTCTCCATTCTCACCGCATGGCAACTGAGGCGTTTGCCTGACCGTAGCAGCTGGAACAGTCCGTTGCATGGGTAGAAGGGGTCTCTTATGATATTGTTGGCTCTGGAGTTGCACCTCCTGATGTATAGTTCCTGCAGGGGGGCGAATGTAGTTCCCATAGTGCGTTCGGCCGAACGCACTACTCTCTGCAGAGTCTTCTTGATGGTAATATTCCCGAACAAGATGCTTTCCACAGCCGCTGCATAGAAACACTGGAGGATCCTCGGAGACACTCTGAATTTCCTCAATTGCCTGAGGTGGTAAAGGCACTGCCTTGCCTTACTCACGAGCCTTTATTCCTCAGTGGAAACGGTTACAACTGCCCCTCCCCCGCACTGACCTCTCACCCCAGCAGCGACCCTCAACCCTGAAACCACACCCCCAAACTCACTGCGACACTTGCTGACCCCTGACACCTGACCTTTCACATTCAGACTGATCCCTGACATCACCCCTCGTCCGAGGCACCTCTGACCCAGGTTTAGGTCAGGATACCAGGGTGGCCATGATCTCGGGGAAGCCATTCACTCTGACCATCTGCCCTTGAACCAGGGCTGCCAACAATGGGTGAGAGTTGAGAGTGAGAAATTACGAGGGAGCGTAGCGACCGGGGAGGGGTGGGTGTGTGAGTGTGGTGTGCCCCCTCTCACGGTAGGGAGCATTCGCATTTTTCAGCTTGAAATTGTGCAATCTGGTGGAGGGAAGAGTGTAGGCGGTGTGGAGGGGAGGGGAGGGGAGGAGGGAGGAGAGAGGGGGAGGGGGAGAGAGGGAAGAGAGGGGTGAGGTGGGGAGCAGGGAGTGGGAGGGAGGGTGGATGGAAGGGGTAGGGGTGTGTGGAGGGGGAGGGGGGTTTATGGGAGGGATGGTGGGGGAGGGGATGGATGGAGGGGAGGAGGGGGAGAAAAATAGGGGAGATAGAGAGAGGGGGAGAGGAGAGGGGGGAGAGGAGGGGGGTTGGGGTCAGTGTGCTGGGATAAACCGGAATATCCAGAGAAACTGGCGGCCAGCATAGACTACCTGTCCTTCAAACCCCTACAAGAGCAGGTAGTCAATGAGGCACTAGAGCTGTATTCGGCCCCAGAAAATTGCACCTCGCTCAACGTGCCGGCCGTCAACAGCCAAATATGGAGGCACGATGGGCAGAACATCCGCAACCAAGAATTAAAATTACAGTGGATTCTCAGGCTCCTGACGTCAGCCATCACTTCTTATGCATGTTCCCTGGATGGGGTGGAAACCAGCAAGATACATTAGTTCTGCTGTGCAACACCCAATTCAAGATCAACAACCTCCTTAAGGAGATAATAAAACCTGCCCTCAACCCGAAATTCGCAGGGTTAAACACCGGCCTCAGAGTCACAAATCCTGCTCTTCGGTAAGGACGTCTCTAAAAAAGTGAAGGACCTGGAAGAGGAGTCCAAAACATTTGGCCTCATGAGGGCAGGCCCCAGAATAAGCAGACCCACAAAACCCAGTCGGCAGTACCCCACCAGCCGACGTCAGCCTCATGGGGCTGGTGAAAGCTCGGGGTCCGCACATTATCCCCGAAAGCCTTTTTTAGGCCAGGGCCCAGAGTGGATCCCATGGAAAATGCGCCACCCCCAACCAGCAGCACATCAGACAACACATCGTCCAACGAAGAAACAGAAGAAACACCCATAACCATGGAGGTAGGTAAGCCTGGTTCCTAACAGCATATAAAAAGTGGGGGATCTATACTAATAGGGGGGAAATTAACATGTTTGTGGAAGCATGGTCTTCTATCACGAATGATAAATATATACTCAACAGCATTCGTGGATACAAAAATAGAATTTGTTCAAGAAAACATGCCACCAGCATACACCCCAAAGGGTCTTTTTCCCTCTAAGTTAAAGAAAAACTAGAGGGTCAAGCAGAACTGGTGAGGCTACTCACAAAGGGTATCATTGAGAAAACCAAACATGAACCCTTGGAATTTGTCTCAAATATATTCACTAAAACTAAAAAAGATGGCGGATGTCGCATCATCATTGACTTAACTTCACTAAATATGTTTGGTAAGTTTATACATTTCAAAATGGAAACGTTTGTAACTGCCAAACAACTGATTTCCAAAGGATACTTCATGGCAAGCATCGACCTTAAAGATGCTTACTATTCAGTACCCATTCAAATGGATCATCGCAAATACCTGAAATTTACCTGGATGGGGCAACTATGGCAGTTTAAAGTGTTGCCTAATGAGTTAACATCAGCCCCAAGATTATTCACCAAGATATTAAAACCAGCCTTGGCAATGGTAAGAAAGAAACATATTGTCATGCATTTCTTGATGGTATCTTAATCATAGGCAAAACCATGGAATTGGCTATATCAGCTGTGGCAGCTACCAAACAATTGTTTGAAACCTTGGGATTTGTCTTACATCCAGATAAATCTAAGTTGATGCCATCCACCATGGACTATCTGGGATTCACAATTAACTCAGTCCACATGTCTGTAACGTTGCCAAAAGAGAAAGCAGCAGAATTAGCACAAACGTGTAACAATTTAATGGTCAACGATCGACCAACCATTCGACAAGTGGCGAGAGTAATTGGAAACATGGTAGCAACATTTCCAGCTACACAATTTGGACCTCTGCACTATTGTTCTGTGCTCCCTCTGCTAGTGTTATATGGTGCTCACCTGTTTCTCTGTTTTCTCCCGAGTGCAGGTCTCGTGACTGTGAGTCAGGAATCACAGGGTTAAAGGCTCCTGTACCCGATTGGCCAAGCTGCATCATGTGACTCGTCCGAAGCTTAAAAGCAGAGTCTCCCAGCATTCTCTCTCTTCTTAGCCCTGCACAATGTTGAGCATCACGGCTGGTGTGAGCTGTGGGGGTTCTGGTCACATGGAATAGGAGTTTATGTACCTTCCTCTGTACAGGTTAACAAATATTGCCTTGGGACGGATGAGGTTGGCTTTACTGTTTTTGTGTGTTTGTTTCAGGATTACATATCTTTTAGGCAGGTTTAGAGTCTCTGGTCCGACGACCCATCGCGTGGCTGCCTGAGGCAACTGTTAAAATTGTTTGTCAGTCCATTCACCTTCCTGACTGTGTTGTTTGAATCAGGTTTAGGTTTTTGTCCTCAAGTGAAGTAATTAAACCCTTTTTGAACTTGAACCTGGTTGTTGACATGTTACTCGGCTCTTGAAGTACCTGCTTTCGGGAGTCGTAACAACTATCAAAACTTACAAAGATCAAAAGTGCAAGCGTTAAAACACCATGCAGGTCACTTTGACCGAGTCATGAAATTACCCATTAAATCAATATCAGAATTACAGTGGTGGGTAGGGGACGTTTGGCATAGTTCCAGCCCTTTCATCATCATTAACCCAACCTTGATTATTCAAACAGATGCTAGTGCTCAAGGCTGGGGAGCAACTAATCCCATATCCAGCACAGGTGGTAGATGGACTAATCTAGAATCATCTTTACTACAGACACTGGGCATAAATTATCTGGAAATGTTGGGTGCGTTTTACGGCTTAAAAGCATATTCAACAAATATGCATCACTTGCATGTTCGTTTACAAATAGATAATACTACGGTGGTGGCCTACATTAACCATATGGGCGGAATAAAATCAATATCATGTGACAATTTGGTCAACACAATCTGGCAATGGTGGCAAACACCAGGTCACGCAAATTCAATGATAACACTGAATGGATGTTAAATCACAAAGCATTTGCTAAAATTACAAAGCAATATGGCACGCCAGATATCAATCTCTTTGCATCTGGCTGTTTGTCAAGTTGGAGTCAGGTGACTAGTGGGGTGCCTCAGGGATCTGTGTTGGGTCCACTGTTGTTTGTCATGTGGATCAATGATCTGGATGACGGTGTGGTAAATTGAATTAGTAAGTATGCAGATTATACAAAGATAGGTGGTGCTGTGGATAGTGAAGTAGATTTCCAAAGTCTACAGAGAGATAGAAACATAGAAACATAGATAATAGGTGCAGGAGTAGGGCATTCGCCCCTTCGAACCTGCACCGCCATTCAATATGATCATTGCTGATCATCCACCTCAGTATCCTGTTCCTGCCTTCTCTCCATACCCCCTGATCCCTTTAGCCACAAGGGCCATATCTAACTCCCTCTTAAATATAGCCAATGAACTGGCCTCAACTACCTTCTGCGGCAGAGAATTCCAGAGATTCACCACTCTCTGTGTGAAAAAAGTTTTCCTCATCTCGGTCCTAAAAGATTTCCCTTTTATCCTTAAACTGTGACCCCTCATTCTGGACTTCCCTGACATCGGGAACAATCTTCCTGCATCTAGCCTGTCCAACCCCTTAAGAATTTTGTACGTTTCTATAAGATCCCCCCGCAACCTTCTAAATTCTAGCGAGTACAAACCGAGTCTATCCAGTCAGCCTTCATATGAAATTTGATGCTGATAAGTGTGAGGTGCTGCATCTTGGCAGGACAAATCAAAATAGGAGGTACATGGTAAATGGTAGTGAATTGAGGAATGCAGTTGAACAGAGGGATCTAGGAATAACTGTGCATTGTTCCCTGAAGGTGAATATATTATAGATAGGGTGGTAAAGAAATATTTTGGTATGCTAGCCTTTAGAAATCAGAGCATTGAGTATAGAAGTTGTTCCATTGTTTAAAAAGGGGTCTAAGAGTAAACCTAGCAATTATAGACCTGTTAGTTTGACGTCAGTGGTGGGCAAATTAATGGAAAGAATACTTAGAGATAATATATATAAGCATCTGGATAAACAGGGTCTGATTAGGAACAGTCAACATGGATTTGTGCCTGGAAGGTCATGTTTAACTAATCTTCTTGAATTTTTTGAAGATGTTACTCGGGAAATTGATGAGGGTAAAGCAGTGGATGTTGTGTATATGGACTTCAGTAAGGCCTTTGACAAGGTTCCTCATGGAAGGTTGGTTAAGAAGGTGCAATGGTTGGGTATTAATGGTGGAGTAGCAAGATGGATTCAACAGTGGCTGAATGGGAGATGCCAGAGAGTAATGGTGGATGGTTGTTTGTCAGGTTGGAGGCCAGTGACGAGTGGAGTGCCACAGTGATACATCAATGATCTGGATGATGGTGTGGGAAATTGGATTAGTAAGTATGCGGATGATACTAAGATAGGTGGGGTTACGGGTAATGAAGTAGAGTTTCAAAGTCTACAGAGAGATTTATGCCAGTTGGAAGAGTGGGCTGAAAGATGACAGATGGAGTTTAATGCTGATAAGTGTGAGGTGCTACATCTTGGCAGGACAAATCAAAATAGGACGTACATGGTAAATGGTAGGGAATTGAAGAATGTAGGTGAACAGAGGGATCTGGGAATAACTGTGCACAGTTCCCTGAAAGTGGAATCACATGTAGATAGGGTGGTAAAGAAAACTTTTGGTGTGCTGGCCTTTATAAATCAGAGCATTGAGCATAGAAGTTGGGATGTAATGTTAAAATTGTACAAGGCATTGGTGAGGCCAATTCTGGAGTATGGTGTACAATTTTGGTCGCCTAATTATAGGAAGGATGTCAACAAAATAGAGAGAGTACAGAGGAGATTTACTAGAATGTTGCCTGGGTTTCAGCAACTGTTACAGAGAAAGGTTGAACAAGTTAGGGCTTTATTCTTTGGAGCGCAGAAGGTTAAGGGGGGACTTTATAGAGGTTTTTAAAATGATGAGAGGGATAGACAGAGTTGACGTGGATAAGCTTTTCCCACTGAGAGTAGGGAAGATTCAAACAAGGGGACATGACATGAGAATTAAGGGACTGAAGTTTAGGGGTAACATGAGGGGGGAACTTCTTTACTCAGAGAGTGGTAGCTGTGTGGAATGAGCTTCCAGTGAAGGTGGTGGAGGCAGGTTAGTTTTTATCATTTAAAAATAAATTGGATAGTTATATGGATGGGAAGGGAATGGAGGGTTATGGTCTGAGCGCAGGTATATGGGACTAGGGGAGATTATGTGTTCGGCACGGACTTAAAGGGTCGAGATGGCTTGTTTCCGTGCTGTAATTGTTATATGGTTATATGGTTATATGGGATGTAATGTTAAAATTGTACAAGGCATTGGTGAGACTAATTATTGAGTATGGTGTACAATTTTGGTCACCCAGTTATAGGAAGGATGTCAACAAAATAGAGAGAGTACAGAGGAGATTTACTAAAATGGTGCCTGGGTTTCAGCAACTAAGTTACAGAGAAAGGTTGAATAAGTTAGGTCTTTATTCTTTGGAGCGCAGAAGGCTAAGGGGGGACTTGATAGAGGTCTTTAAAATGATGAGAGGGATAGACAGAGTTGACGTGGACAAGCTTTTCCCATTGAGAGTAGGGAAGATTCAAACAAGAGGACATGACTTCAGAATTAAGGGACATAAGTTTAGGGGTAACATGAGGGGGAACTTCTTTACTCAGAGAGTGGTAGCGTTGTGTAATGAGCTTCCAGTGGAAGTGGTGGAGGCAGGTTCGATTTTATCATTTAAAAATAAATTGGATAGGTATATGGATGGGAAAGGAATGGAGGGTTATGGTCTGAGTGCAGGTAGATGGGACTAGGGGAGAATAAGTGTTCGGCATGGACTTATATGGCCGAGATGGCCTGTTTCCGTGCTGTAATTGTTATATGTTATATGGTATATGGTTATACCGCTGGGTTGTAAGCTGCACAAGCAAAATTTGAAGTTCTGTTCTTCCAACTTGTGAGGGGCCTCACTTTGACAGTGGAGGTCCGGGACAGAAAGGTCAGCATGGGAATGGGAAAGGGAGTTAAAATGTTTGGGATGTTTCCTTTTCACCAGAGATGCTGCCTGACCCGCTGAGTTACTCCAGCAGTTTGTGACCTTTTGTGCCTTAACCAGCATTTGTAATTCCTTCTTTCTAGATTTCACAGGAAATGGAAACTAAAATGAACAAAATAAATAAAACGGAGGTTCGGCATATGATTATAAATTCTTCAACTCAGTAAAAACTTTCAATTATAAAAAAAGATATGATCAAAATTAACTTCAAACAAATAATGTTTTCTACAATCTACAATATATGGCCCAAAATTTGCACCAAATGGTAAACCAATATTTCTAGCCGCTGTCTTTAAAGCAAATTCCCCTTATGGCATGTGCTTCTCCTTTTGCAAATGTCCACCCAGCCCAGTCATCTGTCATCACTTAGAATCCATTAATGTGGAAAACTTCAAAAAGGATGTACCTTTAGGATGGAGACGATGAGGAATTTATTTAGCCAGAGTGTAGACAATCTGTGAAATTCATTGCCACAGGTGTCAGTGGAGCCATTGAAGTTTTTTTTATGGCGGAGATTGATAGGTTCTTAATTAGTAAGGGCACTAAAGGTTATGGATAGAAGGCAGAGAATGGGGTGACAGGAAGAGCTTTGCTAAGTAGAGCCAATATTGAACCAATCTTTTAATAATGTTTAGTTCAGTAAAGACATTTTTCCGTTGATCAAATCAAGTGATTAGCTGAAATACTCATGAATGTAATTAAGGATTTGCATTGTGTTCCTACAATTATTCATTTTTAGTTTAGTTTATACAGGCCCACCAAGTTCATGCTGACCATTAATCACCCGCTCACACTTGTTCCATATTATCCCACTTTTTCATCCACTCCCTTCACAACAGAGCAGCATGGTGGCGCAATGGAAAGTTGCTGCCTTCTCACACCAGAGAGCCAGGTTCATTCCTGACTATGGGTCCCTGTCGGTACACAGTTTGTAGGTTCTCTTGTTTTTACTCCCAAACTCCAAAGACGTTTGAGGGTTAATTGGCTTGGTAAAACTGAAAATTGTCCCTAGTGTGTGTAAGATAGTGTTAATGTGCAGGAATCGCTGGTCGCCTGGACTCAGTGGGCTGAGGGCCTGCTTCCACGCTGTATTCCTAAACTAAAAACTAGGGACAATTTACAGAGGTCCAATTAATCTACCAACCCACACTACTTTGTGGTGAAAACACAGTTACAGGGAAGACATGCAAACTCCACACACAGACAAGGTCAGGATCTGGGTCTCCGGCACTGTGAGGCATCAGCTCTACCGGCTACACCACTGTGCAGCCAACTAAAAGCCTACTACCTCATTCACCATTTATTTTTTGGCCCCATATCAGCATCATTCAAGGTAAAACATTGGGAGGGCTGGTAGTTCGGCTGTCTCTTCTATTTAAAATAATGACAACATTTGCTTGATGGAGAAAAATTAAGTTGCAAGGTTGAAAGACAATGCTTCCTTTATCAACGAACATGTCCTATTTTAGTATCAGAGGTACAGAATGGAAACATGCCCTACAACCCACCGAGTCTATGTCTGTCCAGAAAAGTATAAATAGAAGGAGCTAAATAAAGTCCATTAGAGAGCAAAAAAACATTATGTTCGAACTGTGACTTGGAGAACTCAACAGTTGTCAGAAATCTGGAATAAAAGGAGATATTAATAAGCTGAATTCAGTAAAACCCTCGCACTGATGGACCTCAGTGAGAGGGCACGGTGTCTGTTTTTTCCGATTGTCCACTATAACCAAGTGAGGGGAGTAAAGCTTAACCCAAGGCTGGGAGGGAACAAAGGCGATTAAAACAGGGGGAATTCACAGGCCGCCTTCATGCTGCGTGCTATCTCAGCTCCCGCCATGTGGTGCCAGATCGGTGGGTAACTGGCGGAAGGGGGGCAGTGTAATGGGGGCTTTGGTCAGCTATAACCAAAAGCTGCTGTAGAGAGGTAAGTTATTGCGAATGTTTGCTGTACAGTACATCATATTTTTAAACTCCATGAACAAAAATTCAGCCACATGTTTTGCGGGAAGCCCAGTATTTACAGTGAGAATAGTTAGCATAAATTTGCAGTCCTCATCAATTCACTTGCTTCCCTCTGCAAGACTTCATTGGCTCACTGTGTTGCTGAAAAAGTTATCAGTGAGTAGCAATGCCAGGATTTCTGCATTTTATTTTGCACATGAAAGCTCAGATGTTTCTATCAGTTTTATAGTGCGGCAATGGTAAAACACTGACAGTTTTACCATCATCTGGGCTACGAAATTGAGTTCAAATTTAGAGTAGTGAAAAGAAGTGAGATCTTTAGATGTGAGAAGTGCGTGGCGGTGATGTAGTTGAACAAAGGGGACTATGAAGGCATGAGAGGGGAGCTGGCAAAGGTAGACTGGAAAGGGATCCTAGCAGGAATGATGCTGGAACAGCAATGGCAGGAATTTCTGGGCATAATCTGGAAGACGCGGGATCAATTCATTCCTAATGGAAGAAAGATTCTAAGGGGAGTAGATGGCAACAGTGGCTGACAAGGGAAATTAGGGATATAATAAAACTAAAAGAAAAGATGTATAACACAGAAAAGAGTAGCCGACAGCCAGAGGATTGGGAAACCTTCATAGGACAACAGAAGGAAACAAAACGGGCAATACGGGCTGAAAAGATGAAGTACGAAGGGAAGCTGGCCAGGAATATAAAGAAGGACAGTAAAAGCTTCTTTAGATATATTGAGGGAAAAAGAGTAACAAAGTCAAATGTGAGTCCTTTGAAGGCAGACACGGGTGAAATTATTATAGAGAACAAGGAAATGGAAGAAGAGTTGAATAGGTACTTCGGATCTGTCTTCACTAAAGAAGACACAAACAATCTCCCAGATATACTGGAGGACAGAGGATCTAAGGGGGTAGAGGAACTGAAAGAAATTTTCATTAGGCGAGATATAGTATTGGGTAGGCTAATGGGACTGAAAGATGATAAATCCCCTGGGCTTGATGGTCTGCATCCCAGGGTCCTCAGGGAGGTGGCTCTAGAAATAGTGGACGCATTGGATATTATTTTCCAATGTTCAATACATTCAGGATCAGTTCCTGTGGTTTGTAGGATACCTAATGTTATCCCACTTTTCAAGAAAGGAGCGAGAGAGAAAACGGGGAATTACATACCAGTTAGCCTGACTTTGGTGGTGGGAAAGATGCTGGAGTCAATTATTAAAGAGGTAATAATGGGGCATTTGCCTCTGGATAGCAGTAAAATGATTAGTCCAAGTCAACATGGATTTATGTAAGGGTAATCATGCTTGACTAATCTTCTGGAATTTTTTGAGGATGTGACAAGTAAAATGGATGAAGGGGTGCCAGTGGATGGAGTGTATCTAGACTTTCAGAAAGCCTTTGATAAGGTCCCGCACGGGAGACTGGTGACTAAAGTTAGAGCACATGGTATTGGGGGTAGGGTGTTGACATGGATAGAAAATTGGTTGGCAGACCGGAAGCAAAGAGTAGGAGTGCACGAGTCCTTTTCAGAATGGCAGGCAGTGGCGAGTGGAATGGCGCAAGGCTCGGTGATGGGCCCACAACTGTTTACCATATATATTATTGATTTGGAAGAGGGAAATAGGAGCAACATGAGCAAGTTTGCGAATGACGCAAAGCTGGGTGGCAGTGTGAACTGTGAAGAGGATGTTAAGAGGTTGCAGGGTGACCTGGACAGGTTGAGTGAGTGAGCAGATGCCTGGCAGATGCAGTATAATATAGATAAATGTGAGGTTATCCACTACGGCGGCAAAAACAAGGGGGCAGTTTATTATCTCAACGGGGTTAGGTTAGGTAAGGGGGAGGTGCAGCGAGACCTGGGTGTCCTTGTACACCGGTCACTGACAGTTTGCGTGCAGGTATAGCAGGCAGTGAGAAAGCGAATGGAATGTTGGCCTGCATAACAAGAGGATTTCAGTATAGGAGTAAAGAGGTTCTTCTGCATTTGTATAGGGCTCTGGTGAGACCACATCTGGAGTATTGTGTACAGTTTTGGTTGCCTAAATTGAAGAAGGACATCCTTGTGATTGAAGGAGTGGTTCACGAGATTGATCCCTGGGATGGCGGGACTGTCATATGAGGAAAGATTGAAAAGACTAGTCTTGTATTCACTGGAGTTTAGAAGGATGAGGGGGCATCTTATAGAAACCTATAGAATTATAAATGGTCTGGTCAGGCTAGATGCAGGGAAAATGTTCCTTATGTTGGGGGAGTCCAGAACCAGGGGCCACAGTCTTAGAATAAAGGGGAGGTCATTTAAGACTGAGGTGAGAAAAAAACATTTTCTCCCAGAGAGTGGTGAATTTATGGAATTCCCTGCCACAGAGGGGAGTGGAGGCCAAATCATTGGATGGATTTAAGAGAGAGTTAGATCTTGGGGCTGGTGGAGTCAAGGGATATGGGAAGAAGGCAGGCACGGGTTATTGATAGGGCATGATGGATATGCAATGGAAGACATTTAAAGACTGCATGGATGAACTACAAAAATTGTTCATCCCAGTTTGGCAAAAGAATAAATCAGGGAAGGTAGTACATCCGTGGATAACAAGGGAAATCAGGGATAGTATCAAAGCAAAGGATGATGAGTACAAATTAGCCAGAAAAAGCAGCATACAGGAGGACTGGGAGAAATTCAGAGACCAGCAGAGGAGAACAAAGGGCTTAATTAGGAAAGGAAAAATAGATTATGAAAGAAAACTGGCAGGGAACATAAAAACTGACTGCAAAAGTTTTTATAGATATGTGAAAAGAAAGAGATTAGTTAAAACAAATGTAGGTCCCTTTCAGTCAGAAACAGGTGAGTTGATCATGGGGAACAAGGATATGGCGGACCAATTGAATAACTACTTTGGTTCCATCTTCACTAAGGAAGACATAAATAATTTGCCGGAAATAGCAGGGGACCGCGGGTCAAAGGAGTTGGAGGAATTGAGCAAAATCCAGGTTAGCCGGGAAGTGGTGTTGGGTAAATTGAATGGATTAAAGGCCGATAAGTCCCCAGGGCCAGATAGGCTGCATCCCAGAGTACTTAAGGAAGTAGCTCCAGAAATACTGTTGTCGGCCTTCGGAATAGAAATTTTTTAGCGTAGATTTTAATGGCTGGCTCAGTGGTAGAGTGCTCGGCTCATATCCGCAAGGTCGCGAGTTTGCGCCTTGATCCCGGCAGTTACTCGGTCGCGAGTTTGAGTCTTCAATGTCGTTTTTTCTTGCAGAATAAATGTCTGTATGAAATGCAGTGTGTTGAATGAATTCCTGAATATGTAAATGTGCCCGCAGCATTGAATCACCTCTCGCACTCATGTCACCCTAGCGGGGCTACATACCCTTAGGCGGCCTAGCTCAGGGATTCTTGAATCCCCGAGCTAGGTCATGAGTTTGCGCCTCGATCCTGGCAGTTACTCGGTCGCGAGTTTGAACCTTCAATGTAGTTTTTTCTTGCAGAATAAATGTTTATATGAAATGCAGTGTAGGAGAGGTGTACTGACTGTGTGGGCAGAACTTTGGAAGTGTTTGCCCACCAGTCTAAAAAGCCGCTGTGTCTCCCTGTCCCTGGGATAGCCGGGGGCGATCAAACAGCACAATACCCCCCTCCCCCTCCAACTCCAGAGGAATCCTCTCCCCGATGGGCTGCTACGGCGACAAGTGGCAGTTCGCCCACAGCCCGAGCTGTGCCCCCTCATCCGCCACCCCAAGAAGAAGACATACCTTGCACACCATCAGCTTCTGCCCCTACGTGTTCCTCTGGAGTTTGAGCGGGGCTGGGCTGGAGTTGCTGCTGGCTGTGGGTCTCTGGGATCTCCGTGCTTGCAGTGGGCCTGGGGGTCGGTGTCCCGATGGTCCTGATGTCTTCGGCCACCCCCCTGGACTGGAGCTGAGACTGGGAATTGTACCGTTCTCGCCCCCTCCCTCTGCAACTGCAAACAACCCCACTCTCCTGCAAGGGCGGTACAGTTTCCGGAGGATAGCAGGTGGCCGGAGACGTCAGGACCAACAGGAACCCGCTCCCCGATGGGCCCCTACGACGCCCCGAGCTGCGCCCCGTCATCCGCAACCCAGGTTCCTCTGTAGTTGGAGCGGGGCTGGGCTGGGCTGCTGCTGGCTGGGAGTCTCTGGGTTCTCCGTGCTTGCGGTGGGCCTGGTGGTCGACGTCCAATTGGTCCTGACGTCTCCGGTGACTGACATTGTATGCTGGCATCGCTGACGTGAAGACAGTGCAAAGCCCCCGCGTCGGTGCAATGAGCGGGGAGCTGGAGTGGGGAGGGAAGGTGTCACACACATGGCCGGGAAGCAGAGGGGTGTAGGTGGGGCGAAACTGAAGGGAGCAACAATCTGCTGCCGCCTGCCCACTGAGTTAAAAAGTTCCCACGCAAGACTCACGATACACTGTACATAAATAATTTGCCGGAAATAGCAGGGGACCGCGGGTCAAAGGAGTAGAGGAATTGAGTGAAATCCAGGTTAGCCGGGAAGTGGTGTTGGGTAAATTGAATGGATTAAAGGCCGATAAATCCCCAGGGCCAGATAGGCTGCATCCCAGAGTACTTAAGGAAGTAGCTCCAGAAATAGTGGATGCATTAGTAATAATCTTTCAAAACTCTTTAGATTCTGGAGTAGTTCCTGAGGATTGGCGGGTAGCAAACGTAACCCCACTTTTTAAGAAGGGAGGGAGAGAGAAAACGGGGAATTACAGACCAGTTAGTCTAACATCGGTAGTGGGGAAACTGCTAGAGTCAGTTATTAAAGATGGGATAGCAGCACATTTGGAAAGTGGTGAAATCATTGGACAAAGTCAGCATGGATTTACGAAAGGTAAATCATGTCTGACGAATCTTATAGAATTTTTCGAGGATGTAACTAGTAGCGTGGATAGGGGAGAACCAGTGGATGTGGTGTATCTGGACTTTCAGAAGGCTTTCGACAAGGTCCCACATAAGAGTTTAGTATACAAACTTAAAGTACACGGTATTGGGGGTTCAGTATTGATGTGGATATAGAACTGGCTGGCAGACAAGAAGCAAAGAGTAGGAGTAAACGGGTCTTTTTCACAATGGCAGGCAGTGACTAGTGGGGTACTGCAAGGATCGGTGCTGGGACCACAGCTATTTAGAATATATGTTAATGATTTGGACGAGGGAATTGAATGCAACATCTCCAAGTTTGCAGATGACACAAAGCTGGGGGCCAGTGTTAGCTGTGAGGAGGATGCTAGGAGGCTGCAAGGTGACTTGGATAGGCTGGGTGAATGGGCAAATGCACGGCAGATGCAGTATAATGTGGATAAATGTGAGGTTATCCACTTTGGTGACTAAAACAGGAAAGTAGACTATTATCTGAATGGTGGCCGATTAGGAAAGGGGGAGATGCAACGAGACCTGGGTGTCATGGTACACCACTCATTGAAAGTAGGCATGCAGGTGCAGCAGGCAGTGAAGAAAGCGAATGGTATGTTAGTATTCATAGCGAAAGGATTTGAGTATAGGAGCAGGGAGGTTCTACTGCAGTTGTACAGGGTCTTGGTGAGACTACACCTGGAGTATTGCGTACAGTTTGAGTCTCCTAATCTGAGGAAAGCCATTCTTGCCATAGAGGGAGTACAGAGAAGGTTCACCAAACTGATTCCTGGGATGTCAGGACTTTTATATGAAGAAAGACTGGATAGACTTGGCTTGTACTCGCTAGAATTTAGAAGATTGAGGGGGTATCTTATAGAAACTTACAAAATTCTTAAGGGGTTGGACAGGTTAGATGCAGGAAGATTGTTCCTGATGTTGGGGAAGACCAGAACATGGGGTCACAGTTTAAGTATAAGGGGGAAATCGTTTAGGACCGAGACGAGGAAAACATTTTTTCACACAGAGAGTCGTGAATCTCTGGAATTCTCTGCCACAGAAGGTAGTTGAGGCCAGTCCATCGGCTATATTTAAGAGGGAGTTGGACGTGGCCCTTGAGGCTAAAGTGATCAAGGGGTATGGAGAGAAGGCAGATACAAGATACTGAGTTGGATGATCAGCCATGATCATATTGAATGGCGGTGCATGCTTAAAGGGCCAAATGGTCTACTATTTTCTATGTTTCTATGTTTCTATCCTGTCAAACTTCCCTTCCAGCCCATGGTCCTGTAATCTACATATTTATTTCTTCTCTCATGCTCTGCTGAGGAAGCTTTGACCACATGCCCGATCCCCAACGTACTGGACACCATTTTCACTAAATCATTAGAAAATAGTTTTCATAAGATGGGAGCAGAATTAGGCCGTTTGGCCCATCTACACCATTCATTCATGGCTGATCTATCCCAGTAATGACCTACTGTCCTATATATCCTCATGAATTAATAGCAACTTCTAAACATTGATTTTTCTTGTATTTGTTCTTGGCAGACTGTGAAAAGGGAACAACTCCGATTGAGTGTAATCATGAATGAACTCCAGGCTACAGATAATGTTCCATATATGACTATGTTGCTGAGTGTGATCAACGCTATCATTTTGGGAAGTGAGGAACCGATACCTCGTATTCATCTACGGAATGAATTTATAGGTAACTAATCCTTGTATAATCCAGCTGCTTACCATCCAGCCCACCCATAGTAATTTAAGTATAGAGTATTTTCCTTACCTGAAAAACATAGCTGCTTCCAGATCCAAAATAGAAAATCTTTCCTGAAACGTATAGAGAAATATCAATTCAATATCCTGCCATTGTAAAGGATTCCCTCTTTTGATTCAAAAGGGTTTCAGTAATTCCAGACGCCACTGAGTCACCTATTAACTGGCTCAGTAACTGCTGAAGAAGTGTCAGATTATTGGAACAGGTTATTAATAAAATAACCAGGAAAGCCATAAGTAATTTACTCAATGTCTATTTAGTTTAGTTTTGAGGTACAGCATGATCCCTATGGTGCACCCAATCCATGCTGAGCAATGATCACCCGTATACCAGTTCTATGTTATCCCAGTTTCACATCCTACACACTAGACACAATTCACAGAAGCCAATTAACTACTAACCTACATGTCTTTGGGATGTGGGAGGAAACCAGAGCACCGGAGAAAACCCACAGGGAGAACGTACAAACTCCATGAAGACAGCACCCATAGTCAGGATTGAACCCAGGTCTCTGTGACTGTAAGGCAGCAACACTACCGCTGTAGCACTGTGCCGCCCATTCATTGTGAAAAAATAGACACTTCAATGTTTTATCAACTTGAACTTAATTCAATTAGTTATATAGAGTGATACATTGTGGAAACAGGCCCTTTGGCCCAATATGCCCAAGTCAACCAACATGCCCTATTTACACCTGCCTGCATTTGGCCAATATCCTTCTAAACCTATCCTATTCATGTACCTGTCCAAATATTTCTGAAATGCGATAGTACCTGCCTCAACTACCTCCTTCAGCAACTCATTCCATGCCTCAACAACCCTTTGTATAAAAAAGGTAATCCCTCAGGTTCCTATTCCATACGTACAAATATAAGATAACTGAGAGAATACTGTTCTTCCCTACACTTATAGTTCTTAACATATTTGCTAACCAATATAATTTTAGAGAGTATAGGACCAACCAAAAGAACACGAAAAACAAAACATTTCCTGTATGGCTGTCATTTACGACAAACATCAAACCCAGATTAAGCAATTCTGCCCAAAACAGTTTTTGTTATGATTCTGATAAAGTTGCTTGAGATTCTAAACAATTACAGGCTTGATTCATGCTCTTTCATTTGTAATTCCCCTTAAAGGGGAACATTCTTAGTTCATTAAAGTTACCTTTCAAAACTACTAAATGCAAGTCAAAACAATCCCTTCATATTTTGATTGGAAATAATGAATAAAGAAAATGAAGTATTACACTAATTTCATTATGGTTGCCTCAAAACCCATTAATATAAGACAAGAAAAAAATAATGTCACTTTAAATTAAAAAATACAAACATTTGTGTAAATGAATGTCACCTGCTAAGTTCCAAAAATGGCTTGTTCTGAAAGGCTTTGTTGGAGCTATATTTGTGCACAAGGTTATCATGTTATCATGTTTAGTTCAAAAATAAAAAAAGCATAAATTGAATATTTAATGTGTTTAATATTATCTACTTCAATAGTTAGTTTAGGGTAGAGACTATTATTTCATTTCATTCTAACAAGTAACTTCAGGCTCTCTATTTTTGCACCTGCATTATATAAAATCATGGTCTTAAAAACTACCTAGACCATATTATGTGTGACACCATTTGTTGAAGCCAAATAATATGACTACATTATTGATTTGAGGTCTCCATCTGTAGGATATACTGCCATCATTAAGGTATGGTTTGTTCACGGAGATTGCCCAGTTTAAATAGATTTAACATCATGTTTACTAAATGTATGCTCAGATTTCTTGACTGTTGTGCATTTTCTGAAGAATATTGTAGATTATGGTTTTTATTTTGAAGTGAAAAGTCTAAATGTGAGTTAATTTAACTCTTGCATTACTTAAGCCGTGAGACATTACTTAAGAGAAAGGAATTACCTGATTGAGTTATACTGGTATTTGTTCAAGGGAAATGCACAAACTTAATCTGTATCATGATGTATTCCTTAAGGGATACAGATGATGAAGATTTATTAGTCCAAACTTTGAGGACGCTAAAGGAGTTAATGAAACTCTATAGGTACACAAAAATGCGGGAGAAACTCAGCGGGTGCAGCAGCATCTATGGAGCGAAGGAAATAGGCGACGTTTCGGGCCGAAACCCTTCTTCAGACTATGGTGGCATTGATATGAATATCCATCAAGCGGTCTTTACAACATTGTCTAACAAAGTAAGTGCATGTTTTTTGTTGGTGTTATGTCAGAATTTTAAATGTTTAACAAGTCCAATTGTCCACATAACGAGTGAGCCATTGAGTCAAATGAGTCCGATGTTCTGCAACAAATGGCAGAGTAATATTCATGTTTTTCAGTGAAATGGCTCAAGCTTAATTGTTGTGGTCTGTGAACCTTTTTAAAGTGAAACATATTGATCTATTTATTATCCAGAAAAACTTAATCAAGGTCAAAATTTATCAAAGGTTATGAAATAGTACAATATGAGGGATTATCTCCAGTGTTCATGATTAAACAAAAAGCTACTGTAAAATGTAGATTGTTATTCAAAATATTTAAGATCGGAACTAACCCCTGCGGGGAACGGGCGAATGTCGCCTGGAAGTTGCTGCAGCAAGAAAACCCTGGTCCTTAACGGTCCAGGCCTGGTGGAAGAGGCGCCAAGTTCGGCGCCGGGGTCCGAGACGGGCCCGACCTGGGCCATGGGGCAGTGGTGCTTTGAGCCAGACAGCCGAGACCCAGAGCGTGGAGGCGGGCAGCAGGCAGTGGAGCTTGGGGCTGGGTCGAGATTAAAGCCTCGTCTTGGCCGGTCGAGGGTAAAGCCTGAGATAGAAACATAGAAACATAGAAATTACATGCAGGAATAGGCCATTCGGCCCTTCGAGCCTGCACCACCATTCAATATGATCATGGCTGATCATCCAACTCAGTATCCTGTACCTGCCTTCTCTCCATACCCCCTGATCCCTTTAGATACAAGGACCACATTAAACTCCCTCTTGAATATAGCCAATGAACTGGCCTCATGTACCTTCTGTTGCAGAGAATTCCAGAGATTCACTACTCGCTGTGTGATCACCACCACTCTCTCTGATCCTCGCAGGATCTACAAGACTGTTGATGGTAAGGTTATTCCTGAGGACGAGTTCCTTAACTTTCTTGCTGTAAAGATTAAGACATTAAGCCAGGATGAGATTGTTCTTCTGGCTGCAAACACTTTTGATTATGAGTGGATAGTCCTCAAAAAAAGTTATGTTTGAACTTTTCCCATAAATAGGGCACAGAAAGACGTTAACAACATAAAGAGTTGCCTTAAAATAATGAATGAGTGTAAAGTAAGTAAGTAAGTAAGTTTATTGGCCAAGTATTCACATACAAGGAATTTGCCTTGGTGCTCCACCCACAAGTAACAACATGACATAGTGACAGTTATGAATGACTCAGAAAACACTAAACATTAATAATAATAAAACATTAATGATAAAACACTATTGATCAAGCATGTGAACCAACAAAATACCAGATCAAATGAAGGCTACAGATTTTTGGCTGTTGAGTAGAGCAACTACTCGTGGATAAAAAGAGTAGAGAGTGAGGGCAGAGAGAGAAGGGGCAGAGACAGAGAGAGAGACAGAGACACAGAGAGAGGGGCAAGAGGGATAGGGGGTGGAGAGGAGGAGAAGAGGGCGAATGAGTGAGGGGGGAAAGGTGGGGGAGAAGGGGAGGAGTAAGAGAGGGTGAGAGTGAGGGGGAGAGAGAGGGGGTGCTGAGAGGGGGGTGAGGGGTAGAGGTGGGGAGCAGGGAGGGGGAAGGGAGGGAGGAGGGGTGGAGGGAAGAGGGTATGGGGTGTGGAGGGGAGGAGGGGAGAGCGAGAGGGGGAGGGGGAGGGGGGGGGGGGAGGGGGGGAAAGGGGGAGGGGGAGAGAGGGAAAGAGGGGGAAATGGGGGGGAGAGAGGATGAGAGGACTAGAACGAGAGGGGCAGTGGGAAAGAGAGAAAGAGAGAGGGGGAGAGAGAGAGTGAGAGAGAGAGGAGAGAGGGGAGTGAGAGAGCAAGGGGAGAGAGAGAGAGAGAGAGAGAGAGAGAGAGAGAGAGAGGAGAGAGAGAGAGAGAGAGAGAGAGAGAGAGAGAGAGAGAGAGAGAGAGAGAGAGAGAGAGAGAGAGAGAGAGAGAGAGAGAGAGAGAGAGAGAGAGAGAGAGAGAGAGAGAGAGAGAGAGAGAGAGAGAGAGAGAGAGAGAGAGAGAGAGAGAGAGAGAGAGAGAGAGAGAGAGAGAGAGAGAGAGAGAGAGAGAGAGAGAGAGAGAGATGAGAGAGAGAGAGAGGATGGGAGAGAGAGAGAGAGAGAGAGAATGTCCATCCTCATTCCTGTTCTAATCAATAGTTCGGGTTGTTACTTTTCCTTCTTCCGTCAGCTTGCCTTATTAACATTGTTCTCATGGAACAATGATATGGCAAGCTATATAATCTCATAGTTTCCATAGCTAACTAGCTAATGAAAACAAGTAGCGTAGCGATGGAAACTATGAGATTCAAAGAAGAGAAAGTAATTACTTTTGAAAAATATAAAAGTGGATAAGGCTCCAGGTCCTGACAGGATATTCCCTAGGACAATGAGGGAGGTGAGTGTAAAAATAGTAGGGGCTATGACAGAAATATTTCAAAAGTAATTAGAAACGGGAATAGTGCCTGTTAGTTTGCGGTCAGTGGTGGGCAAATTAATGGAAAGGATACTTAGAAATAATATATATAAGTTACTGGATAAACAGGGTCTGATTAGGAACAGTCAACATGGATTTGTGCCTGGAAGGTCATGTTTGACTAAATTTCTTGAATTTTTTGTAAAGGTTACTCGGGAAATTGATGAGGGTAAAGTAGTGGTTGTTATCTATATGGACTTCAGTAAGGCCTTTGACAAGGTTCCTCATGGAAGGTTGGTTAAGAAGGTTCAATTATTGGGTATTAATGGTGGAGTAGCAAGATGGATTCAACAGTGGCTGAATGGGAGATGCCAGAGAGTAATGGTGGATGGCTGTTTGTCAGGTTGGAGGCCGGTGACTAGTGGAGTGCCTCAGGGATCTGTGTTGGGTCCACTGTTGTTTGTCATGTACATCAATAATCTGGATGATGGTGTGGTAAATTGGATTAGTAAGTATGCAGCTGATATTATGATAGGTGATGTTGTGGATAATGAAGTAGATTTTCAAAGTCTACAGAGAGATTTAGGACATTTGAAAGAGTGGGAAGAAAGATGGCAGATGGAGTTTAATGCTGATAAGTGTGAGGTGCTACATCTTGGCAGGACAAATTAAAATAGGACGTACATGGTAAATGGTAGGGAATTGAAGAATGCAGTTGTACAGAGGGATCTAGATAACTGTGCACAGTTCCCTGAAGGTGGAATCTCATGTAGATAGGGTGGTAAAGAAAGCTTTTGGTGTGCTGGCCTTTATAAATCAGAGCATTGAATATAGAAGTTGGGATGTAATGTTAAAATTGTACATGGCATTGGTGAGGCCAATTCTGGAGTATGGTGTACAATATTGGTCGCCTAATTATAGGAAGGATGTCAACAAAATAGAGAGAGTACAGAGGAGATTTACTAGAATGTTGCCTGGATTTCAGCAACTAAGTTACAGAGAAAGGTTGAACAAGTTAGGTCTTTATTCTTTGGAGCACAGAAGGTTAAGGGGGGACTTGATAGAGGTCTTTAAAATGATGAGAGGGATAGACCGAGTTGACGTGGATTAGCTTTTCCCCACTGAGAGTAGGGAAGATTCAAACAAGAGGACATGACTTGAGAATTAAGGGAAAGAAGTTTAGAGGTAACATGAAGGGGAACGTCTTTACTCAGAGAGTGGTAGCTGTGTGGAATGAGCTTCCAGTGGAGGTCTGAGTGCAGGTAGATGAGACTAGGGGAGAATAAGTGTTTGGCACGGACTAGAAGGGCCGAGATTGCCTGTTTCCGTGCTGTAATTGTTATATGGTTATATGGTTATATGTCCTGACTGAGAGGCTTTGTTGCAGTATCCCAGTAGACACATGCATTCTTGGATGTCTTTCCTGTGAGAACCTCCAACTTACAAGAGGTACAGCTGTATCACTATCTGAAATGAAGTATGGGAAATAGTAAGATTAAACGAGAACTTACCAGTTTGAAGTTTGATCTGCATTTTATGAGGAGTTACGATGAGGGATTACGTGAAGAACCCGCTCAGTGCACAGGCGCTGCATACTTCAAAGCAGCGGTGTGGAATCACAGATAGACACAAGTATTTGAAGTAACATAGTAAAGAAAAAGAGACATCAATTTATCAGTTTGATCCATATAATGAGGGTGGGAGCGGAGGGCACGTAATCCCTCATCGTAACTCCTCATAAAATACAGATCAAACTTCAAACTGGTAAGTTCTCGTTTAATCTTACTATTTTACTTCGGAGTCACATGAGTGACTGCGTGAAGATTTCAAAGCTCTGTGATTTCAAACCGTAACAGTTTTACTCACTCACTGCCGAAAGCTCTTGAGGAAGGAAGTGTTATCGTAATTAACCAATGAATCTGTTTTTCAAGAAAAACAAAAGGTATTTATTAACAATAACAAAAAACAAAATTGCTCCCCTGGGCTTAAATTAAATATTTGCAGCTTCTAATATTTTTGCTGCAAACAAATCAGGCTTCATCAATGGCTTATTATAGAATGTTCGGAATGTGGATTCCCTCGACCATCCTGCTGTGTTCAGGATGAGGTCAATAGGCACATTCATCCTAGCTGCCGTTGATGTGGAGGCTGCCCTGGTGGAATGAGATTTAAAAGTGTTAATATCTATCCCAGCAGCTTCCAATACCTGTTTTAGCCATCTTGAGATGGTCTGGCTTGTTACCCGGCCATGAGGTTTTTTGTGGCTGACCCATAAGGCTTGTTCACTCCCTCGGATGTTATGGGTTGTGTCGATATACTGTATGAGGTGGGTCACCACACACAACCATGGCTCTGATGGGTAGGCCCGGAATACCACTAGTGAATTGGTTGTTCCTGGCCTGCTTTGTTTTACCAGACCTTGTAGAATGAATGTTATCTGGTCTGGCGTTGTTTTCATGTCTCAATTTGTGTAGTGACTGGACCCTCTGAGCAGATACCAGTGCCATCAGCATGAGCGTCTTCAGTGTTGATTGCTCGAGGCTGAGGGATCTAGCTGGTGGCCATTCCCGGAGGTATGTCAGTACGACACTGATGTCCCAAATATCAGTATACCTGGGCTTAGGGGGCTTGATGTTATAAATGCCCCTCATCAGTTTAACCACCAGTGGATGGGACCCCATTGGCTGATGTCCTGCTGGTTTGAGGTAAGCGGAGAGGGCACTACGTGCCTTGTTGATGGCACTGTAGCTAACCCCTTCATGATGGTGTAGGTAGGCCAGGAACTCCAGTACGTTGGCTATTGTGGCTGTTTCATATGAAGTCCCTGTTTCTTGGCAGTACTTCTCCCATTTCTTGATGCTGGTTAAGTACTGCCTCTTGGTAGATGTTCGCAGGGATGCTGACATGGTGGTGATGGTTTGTTCGGATAATCCCAGGTCCAGGTAGGGTCTGTTCAGAATCTGCAACCCAGGAGTTTAATGTCTTGATGGCATGGGTGGCTTATGCCTGACACTGGGTGAATCAATAGTCCCGGATGACTGGGAAACACCGTTGGTGATTCCACCACCATGTCATGTAGTACTGGGAACCATGGCTGTGTAGGCCAGTCGGGTACCACCAAAATACCAGAAGCCGAGTCCATCTGGATTTTGCGAAGTACCCGACTGATGAGGCAGAAGGGAGGAAAGGCATAGAAAAAGAAAAAGAACTTTCCCCAATCCAGCGTGAAGGCATCTACCGCTGCTGCCTCTGGATCTGGTTCCCAAGCGACATACATAGTTAATTGGTGATTAAGTCTTGATGCAAATAAATCGATATCTGGCTTTCCATATTGCTTGACAATTTTAGCAAATGCTTTAGGATTTAACATCCATTCGATGTTGTCATTGAATTTGCGTGACCTGGTGTCTGCCACTGTGTTTAGCTTACCTGGTAGATAGGTAGCTAAAAGCCAAATATGTCTTTCGACACACCATTGCCAAATCATATTGACCAATTTGTCGCACGATAAAGATTTTATGCCGCCCATATGGTTAATATAAGCCACCACCGTGGTATTATCTATTTGTAATCGAACATGCAAGTGCTGCATATTTGATGCATATGCTTTTAAACCATAAAAGGCGCCCAACATGTCTAAATAGTTAATGCCCAGTGTAGATAGTAATGATGATTCTGAGTTAGTCCATCTACCACCTGTGCTGGATATGGACTTAGTTGCTCCCCAGCCTTGAGCACTGGCATCTTTTTGAAGAACTAAAGTAGGATTAGTAATGATAATAGGACTACAACTATGCCAAATATTTTGTGTCCACCACTGTAGCTCTGATGTTGCTTCCGTGGGTAACATCATGACCCGATCATAGTGACCTTTATGTTGTTTTAGTGCCTGCACCTTTGCTCTTTGTAAATTTTGATAATGCAAAGGTCCAAATTGTATAGCCGGAAATGCTGCTACCATTTTCCCAATTACTGTTGCTACTTGTCGAATTGTTGGTCTTTTGTTGACTATTAAATTATTGCATGATTGTGCTAATGCAATCATCTTCTCCCTTGGCAGGGTAATAGTCATTTGGACTGAGTTAATTGTGAACCCCAGGCAGTCCATGATAGAGGATGGATTTAACTTGGATTTATCTGGATGTAGGACGAATCCCAGAGTTTTAAGGAGCTGTTTTGTAGCTGATACTGCTGCCACAGCTAATTCCATAGTTTTTCTTACAATGAGGATGTCATCCAAATATGCCATGACTATATGTTTTTGTTTCCTTAATATTGCCATGGCTGGCTTTAATATTTTTGTGAATAATCTTGGGGCTGACGTGAGCCAATTAGGCAAAGCTTTGTACTGCCACAGCTGCCCCATCCAGATAAATTTTAGGTATCTGCTATAATCCTTATGTATGGGTACCAGATAGTAAGCATCCTTGAGGTCAATGCTTGCCATATAGTATCCTTTGGAAATCAATTGTCTAGCAGTCACAAATGTTTCCATTTTGAAATGTATATACTTAACAAACTTGTTTAGGGATGTTAAGTCAATGATGATGCGGCATCCGCCATCTTTTTTGGTTTTGTAAACATATTGGATACAAATTCCAAGGGTTCATGTTTGGTCTTTTCTATGACCCCCTTATTTATAAGCCTTACCAGTTCAGCTTGTCCCTCCCGTTGCTCTTTTTTGGAGGGAGAAAATACCTTTTCGGGCCAATGTTGAACTGGCGGTGTTGTTTCTGATATAAACTGAATTTTATATCCTCCAATGCTGTTGAGTATATACTTATCACTGGTGATCATTCCCCATGCTTTCTTAAACATGTGTAACCTCCCCCCTGTTAGTAAAGCACCCTTATTCTCTATATGCTGGTAGGAATCAGATCCACCTACCTCCATGGTTATTGGCGATTTTGTCTTTTCTGTTTTCTTTGTGTTTTGTTCTGTCGACGTGCTGGCAATGTTGGGGGGAGGCGCATTTTCCAGGGGGTCTGCGGCGGGCCCTGTTCTAAAAAAGATCTTTGGGGATAATGTGGCCCCAAGCTTTCACCAGTCCCATATTCCAGACGTCGACTGGTGGATGCCATGGGGTGCTGCCGCTTGGGTATCAGAAGTCGTGGTTTGCTCGTCCCGGGGCCTGCCCTCATGAGGCCGAAGGTTTTGGATGCCTCTTCCATGTCCTTCAGCTTCTTGTTCAGGTCTCTCCCAAACAGCAATGAGTCAGCCTCCGCAGCTGGGGCTTTGCACAAGCCAGCAAATTTGGGATTGAGGGCAGGTCTTATATTTCCCCTCCGGAGATTGTTCAGTTCGAATTCAGTGGTACACATCAATACCAGCACATCCTGCTGGTGTGTACTTATCTCCGTTGTCTCCACAGAACGAGCAAAGGCTGTGATAGCTGACGTCAGGAGCCTTAGGATCCGCTGTAGCTTTAGTTCTTGTGCCCGAATAGGGGACCCCACATTTCCCCAGATTTGGCTGTTGAGGCTTTTAACCTTAAGGGCCTCACAGTTGTCTGGTGATGTGTGTTCTTCCAGCACCTGGGCGAGCACCCTTTCCTGTAGAGGCTTGTTGGACAGGTGATTGATACTGGCTGCCATTTTTGGGTCCAGAGGTGCTCCAGCCCGTGGGGTTGCTACGAAGCGGTCCACCACACCCAGCAGCTGTTCCTGTTCCTGCACCCCATGCATACTCCCGATTTCTTCCGCCTGCCCCTGTTACAGACCAGCCCTGTCCTGGTCACCAATGCTAGCCTCCTGCTCCAACCCGTGGTATGAGGTAGCAAAGGGCAGTGCCTGACACGACACTTTGGAGGAGGTACCTGTCCTGTCTCCCCGGGAGCGCTGCTGTTCCCGGTGGACCATCTCCTCCAGGAGCTGCTGAATGCAGCTCAGGCGGCTGTCTCTCCTCCGTTTTGGGGAGGACATTTCCCCCTCCGACGAGTCGGATATGACCGGCCAATTGGTCTTCCTGGCCGCTTTCCCAGTCCGCCATGCAGGCTCTGGCGTGACTGGGTCAGGGCCGGTCTCGGGGATAGCGAACCGCTCAGAGAGCGCCGCTGCCGCCGGTTGCTGCCCCGCTGGAATTGGACGCTCCTCTGGTGGAGTTAAAGCGCGGGCAGTTCTATACAAGAGCTTTCTGCATTGAGACATTCTTGCACTCTGCAAAACACTAAACGCCACTCTCCTTCGTTAAGTCCCAACGCATCGTCTACTTACCTGACGGTCCGTTTGAAAGCGCAGCTGGAGAGCCTGACTCCAGCTGCCGCCGCTGTTGCACTGCTGGCGAAATGCCGCGCATGCGCACTGAGCGGGTTCTTCACGTAGTCACTCACGTGACTCCGAAGTAAAATCAGTGATGGCATTGCCAGCATAAATATTTACTGGGAATTAATTAATTAAAATGCTAAAATTATTTTAAAAAAATATATTTTTCTATGTGTAAACGCAGTGGAAAGGAAGAAATGAATAAACCAAACACAAGTAGAATATTGAAAATCATGAACTTGGTGCATAGTGATATAGATGCACAAATTGTTTTAACATCAATCAATTTGAATAACATATCGATTACTAAAGTAAAGTTTTCAGTTAATGTATACATAGTTTATTAAATCTAAACTAATGCTATCTATAATATAAAGCAGGAAAAGTTCACGTTATAGGAGTAGAATTGGGCCATTTGATCTCTCTCTCTCTCTCTCTCTCTCTCTCTCTCCCTCTCCCTCTCCCTCTCCCCCTCTCCCTCTCTCCCTCTGTCTCTCTCTCTGTCTCTCTGTCTCTCTCTCTCTCTCTCTCTCTCTCTCTGTCTCTGTCTCTGTCTCTCTCCCTCTCCCTCTCCCCCTCTCCCTCTCTGTCTCTGTCTCTGTCTCTCTCTCTCTCTCTCTCTCTCTCTCTCTCTCTGAAGTCCACCAGCTTCTTCTGTAAAGTATTTACAAAAGTGGGAAGCGGGAAGGCAAGGAGGTGCAGAATGTGCAGGAACATTCTATACAGTGAGCGTCTCTTCGCGTCACGAAATGGCATGCTAATCATCTCCGAAAGGCGGCTCAGGTTGTGTGGAACCGGTGCCCGGGATATATCCCGGAACCGAGGCCCGATGAGCAGATCTGATGGAGCGGGTAAGAGCTCATTCAAAACCACTAGGCGCACGCCTCTCCTCGACACCCGCCATGATTTGTTGAGCACCGGCCACTCCCGCAGCCACAACATCCCCCTCCCCTCGTGGAGCAACACGCTGGCTGAAAACAACCAGATTCCTCACTCTTAACACATCCCGGTAGAAAACAGGCAAGCCCCTTAGGGCGGGTCGACACCTAGGGAGCCGCGAGACCCCCCTTAGACAACTACCCCGTCAGAAAAAATACGTGGCAAAAACGTGCCATCTGGGGGGGTTCTCTATATACATATACCTCCTCAGAGTCCTGAGGCAGAGATCCACCACCTGGGTACGCACGCATACCAAGGACTGGCCGCCCTCCTCTAACGGGAGACTCAGGACAGCTGCGGAAACCCAGTGCTTCCTATTTCCCCAAAAGAAGTCCACCAGCTTCTTCTGTAAAGCATTTACAAAAGTGGGAAGCGGGACAAGAGTAGCCAGCCGGTACCATAACATGGAGGCCACCAGCTGGTTTATCACCAACACCCTCCCCTGAAAAGAAAGAACTCCAAGCAGGCCTGACCAGCGCCCCAGCCTGGCAACCACTTCCGTCTCCAACTCCTGCCAATTTGCCGGCCAAGCATCCTCAGTGGGACTCAGGTACACCCCCAGATAGAGGAGGTGCGTGGTGCTCCACGCAAACATTGCCATCTCCTCTGGCAGGGAGTCCACCTGCCACTGACCCACTAAAAGTCCAGAGCACTTGCTCCAATTAATCCTGGCAGAAGATGCAGCCGAGAAAATCTTCTGGCAATCACGCATCCTCCGCAGGTCACCAGGATCGGTGAACATAAGGAGTACATCATCGGCATAGGCCGAAAGAACCAACACCACCCCCGGGCCCGGTAGGGCCAGGTCTGTCAACCTCCTCCGAAGAAGACACAGGAATGGCTCCACACAGACCGAGTACAACTGACCTGACATGGCGCAACCCTGACGGACCCCCCTCCCAAAATGAAAGGGAACCAACAACGCACCATTAACCTTCACAAGGCACTCTGCTGCAGCATACAAGAGGCGGACCCGGGCCACAAAATGCGGTCCAAATCCAAACGCTTGCAACGTTCTGAACAGGTATTCATGCTCTACCCTATCAAAAGCCTTCTCCTGATCAAGAGACAGAAACGCAGCTGACTGACCAGTTCCCTGTGCTAGATGAATCAGGTCCCTAACCAGGTGGATGTTATCCTGAATGGACCGACCAGGGACTGTGTAGGACTGGTCATGGTGAATCAACTGAGACTGCACAGAGCCCAGGCAATTTGCCATCGCCCGTGCCATTGCCCAAATACTTTATACTCTCTGCATAGGAGAGTATAAAGTATTTTCAACATGCGGAGTTCCCCCTTCTTGGGCAGCAGGACAACAACTGCTCTATGTCACGAGAGGGGCATCTCCCCTGTCGCCAGGCTCTCCCCCAGAACCAACATGTAATCACCCCCCAGGATACCCCAAAAGGCTCTTACAAACTCTACCGTCAGCCCATCCAGCTCGGGGGACTTACCCCTCCTGCGCTGATGCAGTGCACGAGTCAACTCCTCCAAAGATAAAGGGCCATCAAGAAGATCGGCCACCTCCCTATCTATAATCGGTAGACTCTCCCACAGGTCCTGCTGAGCTTCCCCGCTGACTCCACCTGCGGAGAACAGGGAACAATAAAAGGACCTGACCAAGGCACTAATCCTCTCTGGATCCGTGACAGAGGAGCCATCGTCTGCGAGCAGCTCCACGAGCTGTTTGCGGGCTCCCCGCCCTTTCTCCAGAGAGAAAAAGAAAGGCGAAGCTCGATCCAGATCGTGCAGCATCTGGACCCGCGCCCTCACGTAAGCGCCTCGGGACCGCTCAAGTTGCAGGTTCCTCAAGGCTTCCTTCTTCTCATGAAACACACCCCATTCGCAAGAGTCACCTCCAACCTGACCCAGGCAAGACTCTGCGTCCATCAGCTCCCTCTCAAGCTTCTCAACCGCTGAGTCAGGGGAACAGGGGAGCCAAGATCAACACACAATGAGATACCCCCCTCGGAGGGCCCCTGAGACAAAAGGACATCCCCCCGCCCAGAGGACACAACTCCAGAGGGGTCTTCCCCATCACCTGACCCTGTGGTACCCTCGAGAGATCCCTGAAGTGGAGGCTCAACCTCCAACCCAGAAGACGTCATTTCCTGACCTCCAACCACATCGGTGGTGGAAGGTCTGGAAAAATGCACCCCCCTAACTTTGGACTCACGTCCCTGCTCTTCCTCACCAGGCCCAATCCTCCTTTTTGTCCCACTAGCATGCGGCGGTGTGGTAACCTCCATAAGGAGAGGGTCTTCCTCCTCCACACTACCCCCAGCCTCCTTACCACCCGCGCGTTTTACCTTTCCTACCCCCTTCAGAGCCACCTCAGCTCCTTGCTGGGCCACGGCAGTTTCACTCTGGACCCCCCTGGAGCTGACAGGCGCCCCTTGGGTGATCTCCGCACTCGGCAGTGGCACACCCACCTGCCTTTGACTCGCTTGGGTGATCTTTTTCTGCTTAGTCTTCTTCTTCTTCTGCTGCTCCCATTTCTCTCCCCCCGCACCCTGTGCCTCACCTTCAGCCACCCCCACAGGTTCAGGATGTAGGGGGCGGGGGCCCTCGCTGCCCCGGGTCCCCAAGGTGGAAACTGCAGACCCAGAAGGGCTATCCCCACTGCCCAGATCGCCGAGGCAGAAGCGGCAGCCCCAGCCAGGTCAGCGATTCCACTCCGCCCCTCCGAGACATGACGAGCAACCCCTGATGGGCCAGCAGTGCATTCCTGGGCTGCTGCGCGAGAAGTTCTAGCAGCGACCCCTTGATTAGGACATTCCCTACGGAGATTTCCATAACCTCCGCACGCATGACACCGTGCCTTTCCCCAACTCCAACGCACGGTTCTGGGGAGACCCCTCCACTCCACCTCGAAACTCCTCTCATCACCTTCCCCCTCCCCCACCTTCATGAACACCCTCCTTTTGAAACTGAGAATCCCGTTTTCCTCCGGGTCCCCCCCAGGGTGCATGAGCCTAAAGCACTTAGACCGCACCTCCCCAATCTGAGACAGGTGTGGAATGAGTGTCACATCCGGAATACATGTAGGGCAACTCCACAGGAGAACTGGTCTCACCCTAGACACCCATGGGTCCACCTGTATATGGATCCCCCCCCCCCACTGAAATCCCCCTCTCCAACACTTTGGCCACATCCTCCCGGTTCTTCAATATCATCTCAACCTTTCCCCTCTCGAGCTCGGAAGAGACAATAGCCCCCCTACCAAGATGGGCATTCATAGCCTTCGTAATTGTTCCCCTGGACATCTGGGGCCCAGTTTGAACCGAGATACCAAAACTGTCCCAGTCCAAGTCAACATGAGGCTCATGTTCAGATGTCCTCGCTTCCGCTGCTGATGTCACTGCTGCGTAGCTCCTCGCCTTCTGCTGCGCCCCCACCATCGCCATCCGGGCAGAGGCACAAACCAGCTCCCGGCACCCCAGCAGCTCAGCAAATAAATTCCCAGGGACAGTCACAGTCCAAAGCAATCCTCAAAAAGCAAAATCCTCCAGCTGAAGAAAGAAAATTCCAAAACACGTCCACATCAGAAACAGTTCGCCCTGTCTTGCCGAACGCAAAAGCACCTTCTTCACATTAAGCCAGGCAGCCGCACTGTGCAAAATGAATTTAGAGAAACAGTGCCAAAAACACGACAAAGGCACCGAAACACTTCAAACCCTCAATGTCCAGGCACTCTTGGCAGTCCGCCAATGGCAGCCGCTCCCTGCTCCCTCGACAAAGTAGAGACTTCTCCAGGAATTTTCAAAGTTAATGAAGGGCTTTTTGACGCAGTGGAAAGTTTCAACAGTCCAACAATAAGTTAAACTATGAAGCCCCTCTGCCTCTGTTCCTTTCCCATTGACAGAATCCTTCAAAGGCTGCTTAAAACTTCTCAGCCGCTGGAGCTGAGAAAGACACAGCCTCTCTCTCTCTCTCTCTCTCTCTATTCAAAGGCAGGTGTGTTCTATCAAGGCTGACAGATGTTGAACATAGGAAATGATGAATGGATACACTCAGCACATCAGTGCAGAGTCCACTGCTGCTAAATGATCTACTGTGCATTGTGTAGCAATCATCCTTTGGTTTCAGATTGATACCACCTCTTTTTCTTTAACAGATCCATTTACCGGCAGATCTCTACTAATTATCTGTTATATGCAATCATTTCTCAATCATATATATACCTCTCTCTCCCTCTCTATCTATCCATCTATCTCTCTCTCACTATCTCTCTCTCTATCTCGCTCTCTGTATATCTCTCTCTATATCTCTATCTTCCTCAGTATATATTCTCTATTTATTCCTCTCTCTCTCTATCTCTCTAACCCTCTCTCTATCTCTATCTCCCTCTCTTTATATATATTCTCTCAGTCTCTTAAGGTGCAAACCTTAAGAGACTATATATAGTCTCTTAAGATATATAGTCTCTTATATATCTCAGTCTCTCTCTTTCCCTCTCCCTCTATGTCTCTTTCTCTATCTCAATATCTCTCTCTCTCTCTATCTCCCTCTCTATCTCCCTCTCTCGCTCCCTCTCGGTCTCTCAACCTCTCCTGCTGTGGTTACCGTTTGCAACCTCACCTTGTGATGTCATTGTTGCACTCGGCAGCTCAGATATCGGCCAGAAGTGAGGGGGCAGGGGAGAGGGGGGATTTTGGGAAGGAGATAGAAAGGTACTATAGAAATATAGTACAGGGCTGAGGAACTACAAGGTTGGAATCTGTGCAGGGGAGATTGCCCGAGACGATGACACCCAAATCACCTCCGCCACCAGGTAGTTTCTCCTGCAACCGCAGGTGGTGCAACACCCCTCCCTATACCCCTCACTCACGTTCATCCACGCACCCCAGGATGCCCTTCCAGTTGAGATTATATTATAATCCAGATTCAGATTATATTATAATCTTTATAAGATTATTAAGGGTTTGGACACGCTAGAGGCAGGAAACATGTTGCCAATGTTGGGGGAGTCCAGAACTAGGGGCCAGTTTAAGAATAAGGGGTAATCCATTTAGAACGGTGATGAAGAAACACCTTTTCACACAGAGAGTTGCGAGTCTGTGGAATTCTCTGCCTCAGAGGGGGGTAGAGGCCGGTTCTCTGGATACTTTCAAGAGAGAGCTAGGTAGGGCTCTTAAAGATAACGGAGTCAGGGGATATGGGGAGAAGGCAGGGACGGAGTACTGATTGGGGATGATCAGCCATGATCACATTGAATGGATCAAAGGGCCGAATGGCCTACTCCTGCACCTATTGTTTATATTAGAAACATAGAAAATAGGTGCAGGAGGAGGCCATTCGGCCCTTCGAGCCAGCACCGCCATTTATTCAGATGATGGCTGATCGTCCCCAATCAATAACCCGTGCCTGCCATCTCCCCATATTAGCAATGTTACAAAATTTTGAGATTTAAAAAATCTCAATATCACTTCCGGTGACGCCATGACAGTGAAGGCTGTGGAAATGACCTGCTCCCCGGGAGGCCCTCTTCAAACCAGCCATAAGAAAGAAAAGTACTGTGATAAACGAGGAGAAAGGAGTGTCAACGGCTGTCTGAACATGATGGGTCGACAAAAAGTGTCCGAGCGCAGAGGGAAAGGAAAAATGTAGGTCAGAAGCTGACAGACTCCGAGATGTCGCCGAGTCTGATAAGGAAAGCCCGTTAATTCTCTCTGAGTTGAGAGAACTGAGAAAAGAACAGAGAGAAGCCTCAGAAGATACAAAACAGAGATTAACGAGTGGAGGATAAAATGAAGGATTTTACAGCTCGAATGGAAAGGCTGGAAGGAAAATTGAAGGAAATGGGGGTCAGAGTAAGTTCAACAGAAGACAAGGAAATGAGACAAGAGAAAGTGATTAACTACCTGTTACAGAGAGAAGTTAAGTTAGCAGAGAAATGCCTGGAGCTGGAAAATCGAGCGAGGCGTAAAAATGTGTGGATATATGTAGTCACAGAGGGAAAAGGAAAAAAAAAAGACATGTTGAGGAATTCCCTAGAACACCCGGAAGATTTAACTAATAATATAGAGAGAGCACATAGGTCCCTCGCAGCTAGACCGAGTGCAGAGCTAGCCCCATCAAGATCTATAACAGTTCGATTTTTAGACTATTATACGAAATATCTCATGTTGCAACAGGCTTGGAAGCAGCGAAAGATAATATATGATGGGGACAGAGTGTATTTTGATCAAGACTATTTGCCAGAAGTCGAGAGAAAGCGCAAGGAGGTAAGACAGGTGATTTGGCAACTGTGGGAGAAAAATATTAAAGCCAAGTCTGCATTCCCGGCACAGCTCAAGATCTTCCTAGATTCTGGAGTTAAATCCTTCAGGACATTGACTGAGGCACTACCTACACTGGAGAAGATGGGGATTTACATCAGACGTCCAGAGATGTGTTGAATAGAGAATTGATGCGAGACAACTGGTCAGGTGGAATGAATGAAGCAAGTGACCAGAGAGGATTGTCAAATCTGTCAGAGGAAGATCTTCGCACCATATTGGGTATCATAGGAGATGGACTATAGATAGGTTTAATAACCACAGACACGTGGGTCATATGTGAAAATGATAAAATGTCTGGAAGAGACCAGTGAGTTAATGAAGTGGACAATTAACATCTATACGATCAGATTGTGTATAAGATGAGACAAATAATATGTAAATAGTTTGTACATATACTCTCTGGTTTTGTTTTGTTGGTGTGATGAAGGATAATTATGCCACTTTTTACAGCACAGATACGGCTGGTTTTGTAATGTATTATATTTTCAAATTGATTTAAATGTATTATCAAAGAGAGGGACAGAGGGTGGCTCACTAGGGTGGGGGGGATATACCTGCCATTTATTTTTGTTTATAATTGTTAGGGGGGAGAGAGGAGAGGCGGGGGCAGAGGGGGGGAGAGGCAGAGGGGGGGAGGAGAGGGGGGGAGAGGGGGGAGAGGAGAGAGGGAGAGGGGGGAGAGGAGAGAGGGGGGAGAGGGGGGAGAGGGGGGAGGGAGAGAGGGAGGAGAGGAGAGAGGGGGAGAGGAGAGGGGGAGGGAGGAGGGAGAGGGGGAGGGGGAGGGAGAGGGAGAGGGGGAGAGGGGGAGGGAGGGAGGAGAGGAGGGGGAGGGAGAGGAGAGGGGGGGGAGGGAGAGGAGAGGGGGAGGGAGAGGAGAGAGGGGAGAGGGAGAGGGAGGGGGAGAGGGGGAGAGAGGGGGAGAGAGAGAGGGGGAGGGGGGAGAGGGGGGAGAGGAGAGGGGGAGAGGAGGGGAGGGAGAGGAGAGGGGGAGAGGAGAGGAGGGAGAGGAGGACGGGGAGAGGCGAGGAGGGGAGAGGAGAGGGGGAGAGGAGGAGGAGGAGGGAGAGGAGAGAGGGAGGAGAGGAGAGAGGAGGGGAGAGGAGAGGGGGGGAGAGGTGAGGAGGGGAGAAGAAGAGAGGGGGGATGAGGAGAGAGGTGGGGAGAGAGAGGAGGGGAGAGAGAGAGAGAAAGGGAGGGAGACAGGGGGGGAGAGACAAAGAGAGACGGATAGGGAGAGAGAGAGGTGGGGAGAGAGAGAGAGAGAGCCTTTTTACTTCAACCCAATCCCCCCAAACAACCATTTGCAGGCAGTGCTTTTTGACTTCAAACTAACCATATTTTCATTTTCAAACCACATTAAGGGTACTTACTCACAGTTGTGTAGACATTTGTTCAGTATCATTCAGAACTCAGAGTGACCTCCATCTTGCAGACTGATTGAGGCACACCACTTCCTGGTTTTATAGTCCCCTCCCCCTCCCTCCAGCAGGGGCAGCAGAGAGAATAGTGATTTTTTAAAAAACATTAATTTCTCTCTGATTTTTCATCGATGGGAAAAATACTCTGGTTCAGGAAGGCAGATGTGGGCTCTGATCGAGATGGCCAAAAATGACGGTCGTAGGTGGTGGTGTTCTCTCGGAAATCGCAGCAGAGTGGGCCAAAAGCGGTCAAGATCAGACTTTTAGTAATGTGGATGGGTTGGTGAGATATTTAGTGCCTCCTATGGGAAAAGGAGAGGAGTGGCTATCCTTTTCAATAGAAATGTAGTTTTCTCTGTGGAAAAAGTACTCCAAGATACATTGGGAAGATATGTAATGGTTATTGGTACAATAAGTGGGATGGTAGTATCGATTATCTATATTACTAAAAGTCTTAACTTGACCCCTTTAGGCCCACTGTGCTGCAATTTCCGAGAGAACGCCGCCACCTATGGCCGTCATTTTTGGCCACCTCGCTCAGAGCCCCCCTCCGCCTTCCGGTTCCGGAGGCTTTTTCCCATCGATGAATAATCAGAAAGATAATAATGTTTTTTTAAATTCCCCATTCTTTCAGCTGCCCCTGCAGGCGGCAGGGGGGAGGGACTACAAAACCGGAAGTGTAGTCCCTCACTCAGTCTCTGCCAGACCCAGGAAATGAGAGGGTCACGGCTCTCCGAGCTGCGAATAACACTGAACGCACGTCTACTCCACGGTGAGTCCCCTCGATGCAGCTGTAAAGTGGCTGCTGCCCAAATGTTTGCCTACCCTTTTTAAAAAGTTTGTGTTTACAAAATGAATTATGGTTGCCAGGTGGCTGCAGCCCAATTGTTTGCCTCGCCTTTAAAAAAGTTTGTGTTGACGAAATGAATTTTGGTTGTCAAGTGGCTGCAGCCCAATTGTTGCCTCACCTTTTTAAAAGGTTTGTGTTCACAAAATGAATTTTGGTTGTCGGGTGGCTGCAGCCAAATTGTTTGCCGTGGCTTGGTTCTAAAAATGTTGCAACAGTTGGCTGCCAGCCCAAGAATCCATTCGGCCCACAATGTTAATACTAGCCCTCTGGAAACCAGTACCTTCGGCCAGCAACACCCATACTAGCACAACAGAAAGCCCCCCTCCCCCCCACTGGCGAGCAATATTGGAATTGGTGGAGTGGTGGAATATTGTGTTGGTGACCAGCCCTCCCATACGATGCTGGGACCCAGCGGGTCCCACTTAGCCTAGTAAATATTTATGCACCAACGGAAGATGATTACTTTTTCTTTAGAGACATTGCAAATATAATTGCAGAAAATGCCAAAAGTATGATAATACTAGGTGGTGATTTTAATGCGGTCCTTGATGGGAGGCCGGATAGATTACCAGATGAGTACAACAAAACAAAAAAAATTATATTAGGTCAAAGGTCAAAAACTTTATTTGCCATTTGTGCTTACACACATAGGAACTCCTGTGCGGTTGTTCAGAGAGTCAAGTCAAGTCAAGTTAAAAAGACACACAGAAGACACATAATCTATAAAAACATATACTTCTCTAGAACTGAAAAAGAAAGAAAACGCCTAAACCCTATACAAAGGGGAAAATGAGAGCATTGTAAATTACACAAACCATATATAAAAAGTGTCGATTGCATTGTAAATTGCACAGGCCCAGGAGACAATATAATATAATATAATATGCTATGAGGTAGGTCAGGACATCAGTTCATTTTGTTATAGATAGATAGATAGATAGATAGATAGATAGATAGATAGATAGATCAGGGTCAGATTTCTTTAGGTTCCTCCAGATACAGCACCAGTTACAGACACATGTAGATTGGGAGCAGTTAAGTAGGCTACCTTCAAATTTGGAAAAAAAACGTTCTTGATGACTATAGAGGGAGTGTTACAAAAGTATTTGATATCTCATTTATATCAAGCACTTCAAGACTATATAAAAGGAAATACTATAGAAACAAAACAGAAATGAGAATTGGAAATTATTATTACAGATGAAATATGGGAAAGGACATGTCCCTTGGGCCATAATTGTCAAGCAGCCCCTCTTGGAGGGAGTTCGATTGGAAAATTAAAATGAGAGTATTTAGGACCCTTCTAGTGCTGGCAAGATACAGTAACACCTCAAATTTATGCTGGAGACAATGTGGGAAGATTGGTGATCACACACATATTTTTGGGAATTGTCCCAAATTGTACCAATACTGGAGAGACATCCAGGTAGAGATTAAATTAATTGTGGGAGTGGATCTACCTTTGGAACCGGCTTGTTTCATATTAGGAGATACTCCAGCAGAGACAGATATTCAAAATCAGATATATTTGCTTGGGGTGATGCTGTTGATTGCTAAAAAGATGATAACAGTGTGATGGAGAAAGAAAATGCCACCGAATGTTCAACAGTGGAGAGAAAGATTGAAAAATGTATACTTGATAGAAGGTATAACTGCTAAACTCCAGTTGAGGACTGATGCCTTTAATACTATATGGAAACCGGTACTATTACAAATGCCAAGATTGATTAAGGATATGAATGGATGAGCTTGCTCTGGTGCCTGTTAATAAGATGCTTTTATGATAGAATGTTAAGAGGATTTGATGCGATGCTAATAGAGTTTATGTGATTTGTAATTTGTCATTTTGCGACTGTCTTTTGTGTGTTTCTTTGTTTTGTCTGTATGTGTATTTTCTTATGTCAATAAATGTTGAGTTCAAACAAAAAAATCTCAATATAAAGAAATTTGGAATAAAGAAGCAAGTTTATATGTAAATAAATGGCTTACCTTACGTTTTGTCCCGTACGGGAGATCCGTCCCGTTGTCGACGTTGACGGCGTTAGATGTAGATTTTTATTTGACTCCTGCGATTAAATTGTCCAGCAATGTTTTTCAAAAACTTCAGAGAACGGATTTTGGTGCGATTTTTCTAAAGCAGCTGAACAGCCTGCGAAAGATCGACTTCGACAGGCAGGAGAAAAGGGCATTTAAATCCCGCCCCCCTCTCAAAGGCATCAAAGTCGCGCACACGGCCAGTGGCAGAACTGCAGCGCCGCTGGAGGTAAGTTTTGTAACATACCTACATAGAGGGACGCAGGATGACATTTGTAGGACATGTACTCAGAATGTCACCAGAACGTGCACCGAAGATAGTAATGATATGGCAAGCTGACAGAAGAAGGAAAAGAGGCCAACCAAAACTCACATGGAGGCAAAAATTCCAGAAGGTTTTGGAAGCCTAGGACGCTAACGTATCGAGGGTGGAAGACGTTGCACATGACCGAACAGAATGGCGAAAGCTTTCTGACCAATGCACTCAACATTGGACATTGAAGAAATGAACATTGTTCATTTTTCAACAATCGCTTAACTCGAGTGATATTTTGCTGGATTGGAGGAAGGCCAACATCACTCCTCTCTTTAAGAAGGGTTCAACCACCAACCCATCGTCCTGTTTCACTAACACGTACTTGCTGCAAATTGCTGGAGCATATCATTGATAGTAATCTGATGCATCACGTGAGCAAACATAATATTCTTGCCGACAACCAACATGCATTTAGGAGGCATAGATCATGCGAGTCTCAGCTTATCCTGACGACAAATGACCTGGCCAAGCAGCTTGACAGTAACGTCATCATGGATTTAGTTGTGCTGGACTTTTCTAAAGCATTTGATGTCATCCCACACCAGAGACTGCTTCGGAAGCTTGACTTCTATGGTATTCGTTCTAACACGAAACGATGGATTTCCAGTTTCCTGACAAAACGTCTTCAGCGTGTGTGTGTGAAAGGAAAGAGCTCCAATTGGCATCTAGTGTTCAGTGGTATACCCCAGGGCACTGTACTTGGCCCACACCTATTTTTGCTTTACATAAATGACATCCATGAAAAAGTCGCAAGTACGACCAGACTATTCGCTGATGATTGTTTGCTGTACCGTCCAATTAAGTCAACTGATGATGAAGATGCTCTCCAAAACGACCTCGATACTATGGTCGAGTGGTCACAACAATGGGGCATGCAGTTCAACCCTTCCAAATGTGAAACCATGGGTGTCATCAGAATGAGGAATCCAGGCGTCACATCCTACAACATACTTGGTGCCACCCTTGAAGAATCCAAACAAACCAAGTATCTTGGCATCAAATTGCAGAATGATCTGTGTTGGAATGGTCAGACTCATCATGCAACAATGAAAGCAACAGGTGTCCTAAACTTCCTGAGGCGCAACTTTCATCATTGTTCAGCTTCTGTCAAGGAGAAGCTGTATTTCACCCTCGTTAGACCTCATTTGGACTACGCAGTTGCAGCTTGGGACCCATACACAGATAAAAACATTTCATCCATCGAACGTGCCCAAAGACAGGCCGCTCGATTTGTTACTAACACCTATGAGAGAGAAGCGAGTGTCACCAAACTTTGAATTCTCTGGGGTGGAACCCTCTCCAAGACAGACCTGAAACTCACCATTTGACCTGTTTTTACAAAATGTTAAATGGTCAGCTAGACATAGATCACAAGGCCTACACCAACCCCAAACCAATTAGGAGCATTCGATCCAATTTGTGATCCCAGCTACAAAGACAGATGTGTACAGCAATTCATTCTCCCCACGAACAATTAAAGCATGGAATAATCTCCACCAAACTATAGTTACCCAACTAGATACAACTAAATTTAAAGTAGCACTTTCTTCCCAATAACCCTTTCTGGCTTAATCCCTCCCTTCACCACCTCCAGTTTAAATTCCAGTTGGAATATTTTGGAGGACCAAGTAACCAAGAACCAAGAACAGTGTGGGAGGAACTAAGCCCAAATTCAAGTCCAGCAACTACCTCTTATGGTGCAAACTTTCAAATTCTCAAAACACTAGTGTTATGATTCAAGCAGCATACTCATTCGTAACAACCCAAGCTCTTGATTAGAACAGGAATGAGGATGGACTCCCTCTGCCTCTGCCTCTCTCCCTCTGCCTCTGCCTCTGCCTCTGCCTCTGCCTCTGCCTCTGCCTCTCCCTCTCCCTCTCCCTCTGCCTCTCCCTCTCCCTCCCCCTCTACCTCTCGATATTCAAAGGCAGGTGTGTTCTATCAAGGCTGACAGATGTTGAACATAAGAAATGATGAATGGATACACTCAGCACATCAGTTGAGAGTCCACTGATGCTAAATGATCTACTCTACTAATTATCTAAGTTTTAAGCAATCATTTCTCAACCATATTTTTCACAAACAGACATTGGAACTCTGTAGTTAAATGCAGAAATCATAAAAATCAATTGCATTCAAAACCAAGAACAAAATGTATTAAATTAAATCAGAGCTAGATATGACACTTCTCTTCGCAACACCCCACACAACAATATAACATGATTTTTAGATCTCATTGTCATGAATTTATAGGCCAAATGGAAGGAATTTAGTGATTAATACCTGTAAATTAATGCCCATTTAAATCATCTGGTGAGTGGGTTTTTCTGGAACATGATCATAGAAACATAGAAATTAGGTGCAGGAGTAGGCCATTCGGCCCTTCGAGCCTGCACCGCCATTTAATATGATCATGGCTGATCATCCAACTCAGTATCCCGTACCTGCCTTTTCTCCATACCCCCTGATCCCCTTGGCCACAAGGGCCACATCTAACTCCCTCTTAAATATAGCCAATGAACTGGCCTCAACTACCCTCCGTGGCAGAGAGTTCCAGAGATTCACCACTCTCTGTGTGAAAAAAGTTCTCCTCATCTCGGTTTTAAAGGATTTCCCCCTTATCCTTAAGCTGTGACCCCTTGTCCTGGACTTCCCCAACATCGGAAACAATCTTCCTGCATCTAGCCTGTCCAACCCCTTAAGAATTTTGTAAGTTTCTATAAGATCCCCTCTCAATCTCCTAAACTCTAGAGAGTATAAACCAAGTCTATCCAGTCTTTCTTCATAAGACAGTCCTGACATCCCAGGAATCAGTCTGGTGAACCTTCTCTGCACTCCCTCTATGGCAATAATGTCCTTCCTCAGATTTGGAGACCAAAACTGCACGCAATACTCCAGGTGTGGTCTCACCAAGACCCTATAAAACTGCAGTAGAACCTCCCTGCTCCTATACTCAAATCCTCTTGCTATGAAAGCCAACATGCCATTCGCTTTCTTTACTGCATCATTTAGAACGTTTCGGTTGCGGTGAATTTGAACCCCATATCAGCAGGAAAAATACTGCCGGTTCGGATGGACTCTCTCGGAACTTAAAATTTTGATTAAACGGATCTTAAGAAGCACTTTTTAATGTAAAAATAAACAGCCTACCTTGCCTTGTCCCCTAGACATAGCAACATAGAAATTAGGTGCAGGAGTAGACCATTTGGCCCTTCGAGCCTGCACCGCCATTCAATATGATCATGGCTGATCATCCAACTCAGTATCCTGTACCCTCCTTCTCTCCATACCCCCTGATCCCCTTAGCCACAAGGGCCACATCTAACTCCCAGCCAATGAACTGGCTTCAACTACCCTCTGTGGCAGAGAGTTCCAGAGATTCACCACTCTCTGTGTGAAAAAAGTTCTTCTCATCTCGGTTTTAAAGGATTTGACCCTTATCCTTAAGCTGTGACCCCTTGTCCTGGACTTCCCCAACATCGGGAACAATCTTCCTGCATCTAGCCTGTCCAACCCCTTAAGAATTTTGTAAGTTTCTATAAGATCCCCTCTCAATCTCCTAAATTCTAGAAAGTATAAACCAAGTCTATCCAGTCTTTCTTCATAAGACAGACCTGACATCCCAGGAATCAGTCTGGTGAACCTTCTCTGCACTCCCTCTATGGCAATAATGTCCTTCCTCAGATTTGGAGACCAAAACTGTACGCAATACTCCAGGTGTGGTCTCACCAAGACCCTGTACAACTGCAGTAGAACCTCCCTCCTCCTATACTCAAATCCTTTTGAAAGCTAACATACCATTTGCTTTCTTTACTGCCTGCTGCACCTGCATGCCTACCTTCAATGACACCTTTGTACCATGACACCCAGGTCTCGCTGCATCTCCCCCTTTCCCAATCGGCACCATTTAGATAATATAGTCACCTTGCATTCTGCCAAACATTTGTCTCCTAGCATCCTGCTCAGGGCTAACACTGCCTCCCAGCTTAGTGTCATCCACTTAGAGAAATTGCCTTCAATTCCCTCATCCAGATCATTAATATATATTGTAATAGCAGGGGTCCCAGCACTGAGACTTGCGGTACCCCACTAGTCACTGCCTGCCATTGTGAAAAGGACCCGTTTACTCCCACTCTTTGCTTCCTGTTTGCCAGCCAGTTCTCTACCCACATCAATACTGAACCCCCAATGCCGTGTGCTTTAAGTTTGTATACTAATCTCTTATGTGGGACCTTGTCAAAAGCCTTCTGGAAGTCCAGATACACCACATCCACTGGTTCTCCCCTATCCACGCTACTAGTTACATCCTCGAAAAATTCTATAAGATTCGTCAGACATGATTTACCTTTCGTAAATCCATGCTGACTTTGTCCAATGATTTCACCACTTTCCAAATGTGCTGCTATCCCATCTTTAATAACTGACTCTAGCAGTTTCCCCACTACCGATGTTAGACTAACTGGTCTGTAATTTCCCCGTTTTTTCCTCTCCCTCCCTACGTG